>NC_059106.1:105865639-106155639 GCF_020740685.1 Jaculus jaculus
TATTTATTTATTTTTTTTGAGATGGGGTCTCACATGTAACCCAGGTGGCCTGGAACTCTTCATTCTCCTGCTTCATTCAGCCTAAGTGCTGAGATTATAGACTGCCATTTTTTTTTTTTTTACTTTTTGGTTTTTAAAATGGGAGTCTCACTACACAGGCCAGACTGGCCTAGTACTATGTAGCCCTGGTAGGCCTTGAACTTAGCACCCAGTGGATTACAGGTGTGCAGTGCCATTCCTGGCTCCAAATTGTCAATTCTGAGTCTAACAATTCCTCTAACTGGTCTCACACCTGTAGGAATAATCAAATTGTTCACTGTGACATTCTATGTATAAAATTGGAACTAATACAAATGTAAATCAACAGAACTGGTTAAATTATCACAAACATATTTATCTCTACATGGTGGGATTACAGCTTTACTTATTTCCTTTAGACTTTTCTGTAGTTTCTGAAAAAAATACAGATTATATATTCCTTTCATAAATAATGAAAAACGGATTTAAATATTTTCATCTATTTATTTGGTGAATGTGCATGTTCCTAGTGTGTGCAGGCTCTCACTCACCATTTCACTTCATTAATGAACTGCCAGGAAATTCTCCTGTCTCTAGCAGGAAGGCACTGGCATTACAGCTTTTATATGGTGTGTGGAGATCTGAACTCAGGTACTCAGAGTTGTGTTAAGCCCTCTCTCCAGCCCCAAAAGAGATTTTAAAAATAAGAAATGAGGCTAGAGATCTGGATCAGTTGATACAGTGCCTATATAGCAAGCACAAGGCCTTGGATTCAATCCCCAGCATTGAATAAACCAGAAGTAATTGTGAGGCATGGCAGAGAATGCCTGTAATCCCAATACTTGGGAAGGAGGATCAGAAGTTCATGGTCATGCTCAGCTATATATCAAATTCAAGGCCAGACTGCAATACACAAGATCCCATCTCAAAAAATAAATAAAGGCAGGGCTGGAGAGATGGCTTAGCAGTTAAGCGCTTGCCTGTGAAGCCTAAGGACCCCAGTTCGAGACTCGATTCCCCAGGACCCACGTTAGCCAGATGCACAAGGGGGCGCATGCGTCTGGAGTTCACTTGCAGTGGCTGGAAGCCCTGGCGTGCCCATTCTCTCTCTCTCTCTCTCAAATAAATAAAAATTTTAAAAAATAAAAATAAAATAAATAAATAAAAGCAAACTATCCTATGTGGGAAAGCTGTCCTTGACTGTCATTTGCTGAGCTTCAGAAAATAAATTTTGTCTCAAACACATGAAAATACCATAGTAATATAGCCTTAAGGATGACTAAACTAGAAGCACTTGGGAATGAAACCAAAATGGAGTGTGTCTCTTAAGAGCTTATTACAACATCAAGACACAATGTCAAGGTTAAGAGAACAGACTCTAAAACTTAAGTCCAAACCCTGGCTCTACTCTAGCTGTAGGGCCTTAAGCAAGTTTTAGGATCTTCAATACAATGTAGGTAATTCTTGAGTTCTTGAGAATTAAATACACATCCAGATGTGTACACGGTGCCTGATTATATCTAGTAAGGTTATTTATGTTTTTGTTATACTTAGTAGGTGGTGATATAAATATACTTAGTTCCTCTCTAAGTAAGCCTTGGTACTAAGGTGCTGGGATCGATGAATACAACTTTTTTTCTGACCTGATGAAACTTAGCATTTTGTTGAGAATGCAAGTTAGAAGAATGTGGAGCCAAAGGGGTATTCTAGATTAGGGATTAGAAAACTCCAACCCAAGTGCCTCATTAAGAACAGTTTTTGAGCCAGGCGTGTTGGGCACGCCTTTAATCCCAGCACTCGGGAGGCACAGGTAGGAGGATCTCCGTGAGTTCAAGGCCACCCTGAGACTACAGAGTTAATTTCAGGTCAGCCTGGACCAGAGTGAGACCCTACCTTAAAAAACAACAACAAAAAAAAGGACAGTTTTTGTGTGTACTTGTTTGTTTTGCTTTTGTGGTGTGAAACAACAAATCCAACACCCATACTTCACAAGTGCTCTACCACTTAGGTACAATTCCACACCAGTCTTTACTTTTTTGTTGTTGTTTATTTGTTTTTTCAAGGTAGGGTCTTACTGTAGCCCAGGCTGACTTGGAATTCACTGTATTCTCAGGGTGGCCTCGAACTCATGGCGAGCCTTCTACCTCTGCCTTCCAAGTGCTGGGATTAAAAGCGTGTGCCACCACTCCCAGCCAGTCTTTACATTTTTTAAAAGTTGTAAAAGCTGGGGATATGGCTAAGTGGTTGAGCCAGTAACTCATATGCATGAGTGAAAAACATGTAGCAACACACACACACAAAAGCATATATGACAGAGACCAAAGTGGACTCAGAAAGCCCAAACTATTTCCTGTCTGGTCCTTCACAGTAAAGCTTCCCACCTCTGATCTAATAATAATAATAATTATTAATAAATAATAAGTGCTATAAGCAAAATTAGGTGCACAAGACAGTACTGTGTGGGAAGAACCGAGTCTTACCTTTTGACAATTTATTCAGAAGTGGTCAACAAACTGCAGCTTAAAGTGGTCTTAAGGACACACTATTGGATTTGAATTGTAAAAGAAAAAGCTCCCTTCCTTTTTTTTCCCTTCCTTATTTGGATCTCAATTTCCCTGCCACTTCTTGTTTCTTCTCTTGTAGACAACATGTTCAAGTAGCGAGTCCCTTATGTTTGTATCCTGACTTTGCTTCAAAGAAGATTTACATAATCTTTCTGAGCCTCCCAAACTTCATCTAGAAAGTGTAAATGATCATAAAACTAGGATCGTGAGAAGTAAATTAAAAAGTGTGAACGTGCCCAGTGCACAGTAGGCCCCCAATGCCACTTTCTTTTGAAATCAGTTTATTCCATCTTTCTAGCACAATGGAGACCTCTCAGACGTAGACGTGGGTTCTAGTCCTAGTCCTGGTACCTTATGTCGCGCTGATTCACCAGCTTAGGCTTCTTCACACTTAGAGTGAGGGCAGACCTAGCCGACGAATCCTCAGCTATTTCCACACCTGCGTCCCACCCTTCGTAGCAGAAATCGGGGTCAACCCGGGGTGCCTTCTCGGTCTCATCACGCTGAGTGGGTTATACAGGTAAAGCGGGTGCAACTCCAAATCCCCCGCCCAGCCCGGCCCAGGGTTTTACAGGCGCACGGTTTCTCGGTTCACCTGCGGAGGCAAACGACTAGAGCCCACGGCGCAGCAGGGAGCTGCGCGGCGATGCTGGCCCCGCTCTGCCCCAGGACGGCTGGCGCGGGCCTGCTGGAAGCCTTCGGCCGCTCCCAGACCTCGGCTGCGCAGGCAAGGGAAGGAAGGAACTGGGAAGCAGCCGGACCTCCAGGCTGCAAGGGCGACGCCCTTACGGCTCACCTCAGTCCACGTCGGGCTGGGTCGCGGCTCTCAGCAAGGTTCGCCCGAGTGACAACCCTCGCAGAACCAAGAGGCAGTTTCTGCCACAGAGGACCCCTCGGCCCCGCCCGCGGGCGCCGCCGGCCTCGCGGACTGTCCGCTGAGCGCCTGACTAGAAAGCCGGCGCCCCGCCCCCGCCTCCACGGGCTTCGGTCCTGTCCCGGAAGGGCCTCCTTGCCACGCCGTTAGTTGACAGCGAAGGGCAGTGCAAAAGCGCGAGAGGCAACTCAGCCGCGGCGTTTCAGTCAGGCAGTACGTCGGGCGCCCGACCGACCGAGCTGTGAAAAGAAACGTCCCGGGCGGAGTCGCCGCGGCGAGTAGCGCTCTACTTTCGCCCTCTCCTGTTCAAGATGGTGGCCTCTCGCGCCATCGGCAGCCTCGGGCGCTCCCACGCCTTCAGGATCTTCCGCTGCCGAGGTGAGCCTAGCTGAGGGCGCTCTGGAGGCTCGGAGAAAGCCTGCAGGAACGGGCCCGGCCCGGAGCGGGGTCCACGCCAGCCCTCGCGGCCGCCCGCCCTCCCGGTCCCCGCACCTTCGTTGAGCCCTGTGCCCTTCGAAGGGGCTGACATTCCGGCCCTCGCGGCCTGCAGTCCCGCGCCGTTTCTAGCTCCCGAACCCCGCGGTCTCTGAGTCCCGGCCACGCGGAGGCTCTGCGCAGCTCTCCCACGTTGAAGTCCTGTGCTCACGCCCAGTTTAGTTTCTTTTTTGATGGCTTTGGCTCGGTCCTTGCTAGATCGGGAGGGCAGGACCCACTCTGTCCTGTCTTTGAGGCTCCATTGCACCTTGCTCCCATCGAGCGACTGATTGAGAAGCTTCTCGGGTGGAATTGAAGAACTTGGAGATCACTGCCACTCACTGTTCTTTCGCGTCAAAACTGTTTTGCACTTCGGGGAGTTCAACTCCTGCAATTCCGCTAATCCCAATGTGAATGTTTAGTAGGTTGAAATGTGGGTTTCTTCAATTTACTTGAACAGACATTTTAAAAATAAATAAAAACCTGGTTCTTAAGAAATATGTTAGATCATTTTAACAACTATGTCTAAACTTGTTTCTGCCGGTTCCTTGTCAAGTTCTGTCAGCTCTATTGTCTTTCCTCTTCATACTGGTAATGAATAAAGATTAAAGGTGGCTGTAGAAAACAGCATTTCTTTCCATCTCAAACGCCAAATGTGACTTTATATTTACTCCATGCTGTACTTAATGCCAGCTACTTGGTTAGAAACTTTAATTTGTAACATGAATTCACGCTTCTTCCTTCTGAGATGTGAAGTAGAACTTTTTTGTCTTGTTTTGAGGCAGGATCTCACTGGCTGACCTCAAGCTCTCACTGAGCCTCCTACCTTAGCTTCCCAAATGCTGAGATTAAAGTTGTGTACAACTGGCAATATTTTTTAAATTTATTTATTTGCGAGGAAGGCGCAAAAGACAGAGTCTGGGACCGCCAGGGCCTCTTGCAGTTGGCAATGAACTCCAGACCCATGCATCACTTTGTGCATCTGGCTTTAGTTGAGTACTGGGAAACCCAGGCTGGCAGGCTTTACAAACAGATCTTTTTTTTTTTTTTTTTTTTTTTTTTCCCCAGATAGGGTCTCAGTCTAGCTCAGGCTGACCTGGAATTCACTATATAGTCTCAGGGTAGCCTTGAACTCATGGCAGTCCTCCTACCTCTGCCTCCCAAGTGCTAGAATTAAAGGCGTGTGTCACCATTTCCGGCTTAAAAATACATTTTTTTAAGAAAAATACCTGAGTCTCCCATTAATGTAAGATAAATTGAGTGATTTTAATTGTTTCCTTTGTTCAAGTGTGCTTTTAATCTTTATAGGACATCTATATAATTAATCATAATCACCTTGCAGAAAAATGAAATGCTGTAGTGATTGAGAAGATTAAGAAAATGGAATCATGCATTCTCTTACTACTTGTATGCCTTCTGTTAGCACTTGGTTGTGTTTCCTTTAATGAATGCTATTGAATTTGCTCCTGCATTGGTTATAGGGTTTTTTGTGGATTAACAGGTGGTGGAACCCTGAAGTGGTATTCAAGTCATGTGTTTCCTAGTCCCTAGCTGGCTATGTGACCTTGTATACTCTAGTATCTTAAATAGGCTTTGTTTTCTCAACTGTAAAATGAATGACCCTCAATTTTTTTGGCATGAGAAGTAGCATGACAGAGCAATTGAAAATACTAAGTGTAGTCTCTAGCTTCTTTGGCTTGAATCTATCTTTTGGTGACCTTGAGCAATTAATTTCAACATCTGTTTCTCATTGGTAAAATGGAGAATATTAACTCTTCATTAAGTCTAAGAAGTTAAGTTACATTTTAGGCAGTTTATCATGAAGTAAGTGCTCAGTAAATGTTATTAACTTTTCAGTACTGAAAACAATGATTCCATATATCTAAGAATTTTTAAAGTTACCCATTATTTATATATGTGATAAAAAGTGACCATCTTAATTTTTTTATATTTCTACACATAAATATAAACACATACTTATATTGGATTGTGTTTTCACTAAAAAATGATTCATTACTGCATTTTTAATAGCAAATATGAAAAAATATGTACCAAAGAAAATTTAAAATTACCTACATGCATGGCTTACCACTTATATTCAACAAATTGATTCTTTACCCAGTAAGCCTGTGCCACAGTAGTACCAAAAGCTATAACATTTGCTGGGAAATGATTAAATTCTCTTAAAATTTGTAACTATTTAGAGAATTTCTACTGTACAAGTGCTATAATTCTGAATATAAACTATGAGATTAAAATCACATATTGACTGTAATATGTTTAATTCTTACTGCTCTTAAATTTAAATTCCTAAATATGTAAATGGTAGAATAATTTTGTAGGAAAGAATTAAAGACGATTAGTTGGTGATGCCATGTTTTTAAATTTAACTCTCTTTTTAATCCCATCCTTTCTCCAAAGGGTGGATTTTGATTTATATGATCTAAAGAGAAAGCAGAGTGTAAGATTAAATTTTCAGAAAAGCTATTGATTGATGTAACTAAAGTAACATTTTCAAATTTGAAATTTGTGTCAGCATTTTCCTTTGACTGTAATTTTATGTGATCCTGTAGCTGTTTTCTTGCTTACATACAAAGATGATTAAAAAGTAGGACAAAGGTTTCTCTTTTGTTGGCACAAAAGATGTAGGCTAAAGTTCACGCAGCTGCTATAGAGTAAGCTTTGCCATTAGGCTTTGGTAAGGCTGGATTCCAAAAGCAAAGTTACCTTGTACTTCGACTTGATTTAGTTGACTGTGGTGTGGAATTCTTTGTTAAATATGTTTGTGCATATTTACTGAGGTTTCTCTTTGCTTTTTATCTCTATTGATTTAGAGGAGGGTTTTGTGCGTGAGCAAGAGTTAAAATAAACTGTAGGCTAATAAGCACTAACCTTTAAAGAACAAATATATGATATTTAAAATTGTAACCAGTCATGGTGACGTGTACTTGTGATCCCAGCACATAAGCACAGAACTCAATAAAATGGGGCATAAGAATCACAACAAATTCCAGCTAACCTGGGCTACAAAGGATTACCTTATCTCAAAGTAAAGTTGTAACCCATGTTTGCTTGTTTTGTTTTTTTGCCTACACATTCATTTTCTGACATTTAGTTTTACTTATGCTTCCAGTTTTTATCTTTCATAGCTCATCCCTCCCAACCTGCCTGCCTAATCAGTCCATTCTTACTCTAATACACATTACCCTTTTGTTTTTCAAGGTAGGGCCTCACTCTAGCCCAAGCTGACCTGGAACTCACTTTGTATTCCCAGGATGGCCTTGAACTCAAGGTGATCCTCCTTCCTCTGCCTCCCAAGTGCTGGGACTAAAGCATACACTACCATGCCTGGCTACTTTACCCTTTTCTAGTAGAATTACCTATCCCCTGCTTCCCTTTCCACTAGAAAATTTCTACTTTACAAGCAGATTCCCTCCCTTCCCCAGTACTTAAGGATTGCTTTAAAAGGTCATATTACTATCATTGACTTGGAAAAACCAAGTGGTAGGTAGGAGAATGTACTATTAAGGCAAAGTATAAGACTGAAAAAAGTGGCAGACAGATCCAGTATGGCAGAAAGTGTAATTATCAAAAATTTAATGGACACAAGTATTACTAGCAGCAGGACAAGTAGATTCCCATACCCCAGGACAGGAAGATGGGTTATATTCGGAGCTAGATAACACTGGGTCATAGCCAACCAAATATACTTGACACTCCTCAGAAATGACTAACATATCTAGTGTCAGTTAAGAATTAGAATTAGTCCAGGAGCCAGAGACAGTGGCCTACGCCTGTGATTCAAGCTCTCTGGAGGCTGAGGCAGAAGGACCATGACTTCAGGGACAGCCTGGGCTACACAGTGATATTTTATCTCAAAAAGAGGAGGAGGAATCTGTCCATCAATGACCAGCATACCTTCGGTTTATGTCCCCCCCCTTTTTTGCATTTTTTTTAATTTAAAAGGTATTCTTAGACCCTCCTCCTTCACCCCAATTCTGCTGAGGGTCTTCTTTGGTATGTTTATTGGTATTCATTGTGGGGACCAAGAGGCTTCAGTCAATCTTTGGGGAAATACAGTGTATCAGGCTATTCTCACCCACCCTGAGGCATTTACATTTCTGCCCCCTCTTCTACTATGTTCCCTGAGTTTTGGTGGGCAAGATAGGAATCTGATTTAGTGTTGCTTTCTCCATAGCCTATGGAACTCTGTTTTTATGAGGATTGAATGACCACAGTGTCTCTGTCGCCATTTCTATGGAACTGGTTTTCAGGCTATCCTTGAGAGCAGGATTCTTGTCACCACTTCCCCTATAATGGTTTCTGGGCCCACGCAGATGAGGTGAAGGTGACTGCTCTCTCTTCTTAATGTATTGGTGTATTTTTGTTCTTCCCTGTATTATTCTCCCTCTGTAAAACAGAACAGATTCTCCAACCATAAGTGAGAACAGTTTGAATAAAAGAGGATAAGCCTAGTCATTAGAAAGATATAGTGATGTGTATATCTAATCTTACTCAAAGAGCAGTTAGGTTCTCTCTGGAGCTTAT
The DNA here is from genome assembly GCF_020740685.1 of Jaculus jaculus. Classification (NCBI taxonomy): domain Eukaryota; kingdom Metazoa; phylum Chordata; class Mammalia; order Rodentia; family Dipodidae; genus Jaculus; species Jaculus jaculus. The sequence continues at coordinate 105,874,118 of NC_059106.1, forward strand.
TGGTTTCCTGTTCTAGGGAACCTGACTTGATTCCCAGAGCCAGATATCAGTTCTCTCCACTGAGTGGGTCTTATGTTCAACATATGAGAGTTGGTTACCTACATCTGCTATGTGCCCCTATTGCACAAGTGTATACTTCTTGCTTGGCTGGTTGATTTTGTAACTAGCTTATTCAGTCTGTTGGCAACCATTGTTCTCTAGCTGCTCTCAACACTTTCCAGCACTATGAGGGCTAGCTGGGAGGGAACTGGATTTCCTCTCAGTTCCAGGATGGTCACTTGATGTCCTGTGGCTGTAGGCTGTGGTGTCTTCAGCAATAGGGACTTACCTTTTAGCTGTTGCAGGTAAGCAAAAGTTTTAGCATAGTTCATATTATTTTGGGGACCTCATGTTTCCCTGAGCAACAGCTTACTGTGTTGTGGAACCCAATTCTGGTCCAAGGAATGACCAGCCAGAGCCCATAATTTTAAGGTTATGCTTTCTCTACCTTTTATGGGGCTCTTCTATTAGGGTCTCTCCTCCCCTTTATCTAGGGTCATCAGTTGTAGAGTGGTATCCAGGAAGAGTGTTTCTATGGAATTGGTGCATGTTGACTTCAGTTTTGTGTATCTCCAACCATGTCCCCCCTCCATCTACCCCCGAGACCTTCCCATATCTACCTACATACCCTCCTTCCTTCCTTTCTTTTTTCTTTTTTTTTCTTTCTTCTGACCATCAACTTGTTTCCTATTTGCCCCTTTTCATAGCTTCATGCTAGTACCATGTCCATATTGTTGGTGTTTATAATGGTTATGTTTAACTGGTGCTTGTCCAGGTTTGGGTTTTTTGTGTTCTTTGTAGATTGTAGATATTATAAGCCTTTGTTGGGGAAGATTTTCTCCCATTCAGTAGGTTGTCTACTGACTGTTGATGGTTTGTGTCTCTGTACAATAGCTTTTTATTTTCATGAGGTTTGTGTTTTTGAATGTTTGGCTAATTCCCTGGGCCACTGGAGTCTTATTCAGAAAGTCTTCCTGTGCTTAAATCTTGGAGAATTCTCCCTACTTTCTCTTGTAGTCGACTCAGGTCTTATATTGAGGTCTTTGATCCATTTAGAGTTGATTTTTGTGCAAGGTCAGAGGAAGGGTGTCTATATTAAAATCTTCTACATGTGACTATTCCATTTTTCCAGCACCATTTGTTCCACTGAGCATTTTTTTGGCCCTTTTGTCAAAAATCAAGTAACTGTAGTGGTTACTTGAAAATATAACTGGATCTTCATTTCTTTTTTTTTTTAAAGTATTTTTATTTATTTATTTGAGAGCGACAGACACAGAGAGAAAGACAGATAGAGGGAGAGAGAGAATGGGCGCACCAGGGCTTCCAGCCTCTGCAAACGAACTCCGGACGCGTGCGCCCCCTTGTGCATCTGGCTAACGTGGGACCTGGGGAACTGAGCCTCGAACCAGGGTCCTTAGGCTTCACAGGCAAGCGCTTAACTGCTAAGCCATCTCTCCAGCCCTTCATTTCTTTTTTTAAAATGTTTTACTTATTTGCAAGGAGAGAAAATGGTTTCACTAGGGCCTCTAGTCACTGAAAACAAACCCCAAATGCAGGCACCATGATGTACATCTGGCTTTATGTGGGGGTATTGGAGAATTGAACCTGGTCATTAGGTATTTTGTAGGCAGGCACCTTCACCGATGAACCATATCTACAGCCCTGGATCGTCAGGATCTTCGTTTCTATCCCATTGATCTGTGTCTGTTTTTATGTCATTACATGCTGCTTTTATTACTATGGCCTTATAGTATAGTTTGAAATCAGGTATGGTGATACCTTTTGCTTAATACATTTTTGGCTATCCAAGGCCTTTTTCACTTCCATATGAGTTTTGAGATTTTTTTTTTCCTAACTCTGTGAAGAATGTTGCTGGGATTTTGATTGGAATTGCATCCAATCTGTATATTGCTTTTGGTAGGATGGCTATTTTAACAATATTAATCTTCCAGTCAATGAGCATAAGTCATTCAATCTTCTCATGTCTTCCCTCCAGTTCTTTCTTCAGTGTTTTGATGTTTTCAAAGGTATTTGATTTTTTTTTTTTTTTTTTTTGGTATATGGCCTTTGTAAAAGGGACAGCGTCCCCGTTCTCTTTTTCCTTATTGTTGTCATTGATATATATGAAGGCTAGTGATTTTTCTGTATTGATTGTATTGATTTTATATCCTGCTACTTGCTAAAAGTGTTTATCACTTCTAGAAGTTTTTTGGTAGGGCTTTTCTTTTGGACCTCTTAAGTATAGAATCATGTCATCAAATAGGCTAGTTTGACTTCTTCCTTTTCAATTTGTATCCTGTTTATTTCTTTCTTTTGTCTTACTGCTTGAGCTAAGACTTCAAGTACTGTATTGCAAAGCAGTGGTGAGGGTGGGCACCTTTGCCTAGTACTAGACCTTAATGGGAATTCTTTGAATTTTTCCCTATTTAGTATGATATGTGCTTTATATCTGTTTTATATTGTCTTTATTATGTTGAAATATGTGCACTCTATCCCTGTCTTCCCCAATTTAAAAAAATATTTTTAATTATTTGCAAGCACAGAAAGATGAGAGAGAGAGAGAGAGAGAGAGAGAGAGAGAGAGAGAGAGAGAGAAGGAGAGAGAGAAATGGGCATGCCAGGGTCTTTAGCTCCTGCAAATGAACTTTAGGTGCATGTACAACTTTAGTATCCAGATTTACGTGGATACTGGGGAATTGAACTCAGGGCATTAGGCTTTGCAGGCAAGCACATTAACTGCTGAGCTATCTCTCCAGCCCCTCCAGTGTTTTAATTATGATAAGATGTTGAATTTTTTTCAAAGGCCTTTTCTCTATTGAGATGATCATGTTGTTCCAAAGTTTGAGTCTGCTTATGTGATGTATTATATTTATCAATTTCCATGTTGAACCAAACCTGCATCTCTAGGATGAAACCTACTTGATTGAAGTGGATGATGCTTTTGATGTTCTTAAGTTTGGTTTGCAAGAATTTTGTTGAGAATTTTTGTTTGTTTGTTTGTTTTTTGAGGTAGGGTCTTGCTCTAGCCCAGGCTGACCTGAAATTCACTATGTAGTCTCATGGTGGCCTTGAACTCACGGCAATCCTCCTACCTCTACCTCCCATGTGCTGGGATTAAAGGCGTGCACCACCATGCGTGGCTTATTGAGAATTTTTGTGTCTAACTTCATCAGGGATATCAGTCTGTAGTTCCCTTTTCTTGTGTCTCTGTCTGGTTTTTGTATTAGTGTAATGCTGGCTTCATAGGAGGAATTAGGGCTGTTGGACATGATGGTGTACATCTTTAATCCCAGCACTCGGGAGGCAGGTAGGATCACTGTGAGTTTGAGGCCACCCTGAGACTACATAGTGAATTCTAGGACAGCCTGGGCTACAGCAAGACCCTAACTTGAAAAAAGAGCGAGAGAAGAAATCAGGGATAGTTCCCACCTTTTTCAATTGTGTTGAATAACTTGAGAAAAATTAGGTTTAGTTCTTAAGTGAAGGTTGGTAGAATTCAGCAGTGAAACCATCTCGCCCTGAACATTTTATTGTTGGAATGCTTTTAATTACAGCTCCAATCTCACTGATGTTATGTCTCCTAATCAAGTTTATCATGTCTGGGTTTAGTTTTGGTAGATGGAATGAGTTAAACAATTCATCCATTTCTTCCAGCTTTTCCAATTTTGTGGAATATAGATCTTTGAAATATGTCATGGTGATTCTCCATATTTCATTAGGGTCTGTATCTTTTTGTTTCTGATGTTGTTAATTTTTAATTGGTAGTAATTAAGACCCTTCTCTTTTTTCCTTTTAATCAAATTGCTAAGGATTTATCAATCTTGTTTATTTTTAAAAAAACTGGCTCTTTGATTCAGCAATTAAAAAAATTTTTTTTTGTTTCCAACTCATTGATTTCTGCTCTTATCTTGATTATTTCTTTATATCTGGTACTATTGGGTTTGGGTTGTTTTGGTTTTTCCAAAGCCTTCAGCTGGGTAATTAAGTTGTTGACTTGAAATCTCTCTGTTTTTGTAATGAAAGCATATAGTGCTATAAACTTCCCTCTTAAGACTGCCTTTATTCTGTCCCATAAGTTGTGGTATATTCTGTTTTCATTGTTGTTCAGTTCCAAAATTTTTTTAATTTCTATTTTGATTTCAACTGTCCATGCATTATTGAGTAGTAAATTGTTCAGCCTCCAGGTGTTGGTAGACTTTCTGTTGTTTCCCTTGTTATTCTCTAGCTTTATTACATTGTGCTCTAATGCATTGCATAGAATTGTGTTGATTTTCCTGAGTTTGTTGAGGCATGTTTTATGCCTCAGTATATGATCTATTTTAGAGGAGATACCATGAGCTGCTGAGAAGAATGTGTATTCTGCAGAGTTAGGGTGGAATATTCTGTAAATGTCTGCTAGGTCCAGTTGATCTATGGTGGTATTTAACTTCCTTGGCTGTTTAATGATAGTGGAGTATTAAAGTCTCCTACTGTAATTGTGTTGGGGATTATTTCTGCTTTTTTGTCCAACAAAATTGCTTTATAAAATTTGGTGCTCCTGTGTTTGGTGTACATAGGTATATGATTGTCATATCCTCTTTATCCTCTTGTATTATTCTATTGATGACTATGAAGTAGCCTTCTTTATTTATTTATTTTTGGTTTTTCAAGGTAGAGTCTTGATATAGCCCAGGCTGATCTGAAATTCACCATGTAGTGTCAGAGTGGCCTCAAACTCATGGCAATCCACCTACCTCTGCCTTACAAGTGCTAGGATTAAAGGCATGAACCACCACACCAACTCTTTATCTTTTTTTTTTTAATTTTTATTTATTTATTTATTTGAGAGCGACAGACACAGAGAGAAAGACAGATAGAGGGAGAGAGAGAGAATGGGCGCGCCAGGGCTTCCAGCCTCTGCAAACGAACTCCAGACGCATGCGCCCCCTTGTGCATCTGGCTAACGTGGGACCTGGGGAACCGAGCCTCGAACTGGGGTCCTTCGGCTTCACAGGCAAGCGCTTAACCGCTAAGCCACCTCTCCAGCCCTTTATCTTTTTTGATTGCTTTTGATTTGAAGTGTATTTTGTCTGATATCAGTATAACCATCCCTGCCTGTTTCTTTTTTTTGTATAAATTTTCATTTTAAATATGGGCAATATACTGAACCTAAACATACACTGTGACATATATAGTATAGCCCTCTAGCACAAAAAATGATTAAGTACTTTGTATGCCTATAACTCTACTATTTCTTTTCTTTAAGTTAATTTAATTTAATTTTTTCTCAATTTTTTAAACACTTTCTGTGATTATAAAAAATATCCCATGGTAATAACCTCCCTTTCCCCCTTTTCCTCTTTGAAATTCCATACCCATCATATCCCCTCCCCATTTCAATAAGTCTCTCTTTTATTTTGATGCCATGATCTTTCCCTCCTCTTATGTTGGTCTTGTGTAGGTAGTGCAGGCACTATGAGGTCATGGATATCGAGGCCATTTTATGTCTGGAGGGAGCACATTGTAAGGAGTCCTACCCTTCCTTTGGCTCTTACATTCTTTCTGCCACCTCTTCCACATTAGATCCTGAGCCTTGGAAGGTGTGATCGAGATGTTACTCAGAACTCTAGTTGCTTCTTTCCAGCACCATGATACCTTCTGAGTCATCCCAAGGTCACTGCCACCTGAAAAGAGAAGATTCTCTAATCAAAGTGAGAGTAGCATTAATATAAGGGTATGAATATTAAGAGAAGTGCTTACTGGGCAGTTTGATAAGCATAGTACGTATACTTATCCAGATATCAGCAGATGTTACACCCCTAGAGCTCATGACTACCCCTGTTTTAAGTTTTCAGTATGAGGGATGTATTCCCTCCCTTGTTGCGGGCCTATAGTCCAATTGGAGGGCAATTGGTTTCTACCATGACACACGGGCCACTATTGCACCCGTTGGCTCATTTGGCCTGGCTGGCCAATTATAAGGCTTGCAGTGTCCACTGTTGAGTATCTTCACTGGTGGTGTACCTTTCTCACATTGAACTACGGCTCCTGAGTGTTCCATTGTCCAAAACCAAAGGATACGATTTGATTTATTTATATCCTCTTAGATTTTGATTAGCCCTCTCTCCACCTTTCCTTTACTCGGTCGCCTACTCTGACCTCACTTTGGGCCTTTGCACCCCTGTTAATCTATTCTTCTACTTACATATATACAATACCAACCTATTATGCACCCTCTTCCCTTCCTTTCTCTTCCCTTTGTATCTCTTTTTTAGCTTACTGGCCTCTGCTCACACAGAAGCCTTCTCACACAGAAGCCCAATCATCAGCTAGGATCCACATATGAGAGAGAACATGCGGAGCTTGGCTTTCTGGGCCTGGGTTACCTCACTTAATATAATCCCTTCCAGAGCCATTCATTTTCCTGCAAATTTCATAACTTCATTTTTTTTCTTTACCACTGAGTAGAACTCCATTGTATAAATGTGCCACATCTTCATTATCCACTCATCAGTTGAGGGACATCTAGGCTGGTTCCATTTCCCAGCTATAAATTGAGCAGCAATAAACATGGTTGAGCACATACTTCGAAGGAAATGAGATGAGTCCTTAGGATATATGCCTAGGAGTGCTATAGCTGGGTCATATGGTAGATCAGTCTTAAGCTGTTTTAGGAACCTCCACACTGATATCCACAATGGCTGGACCAGATTGCATTCCCACCAACAGTGTAGAAGGGTTCCTCTTTTTCCACATCCCTGCTAATATTTATGATCATTTGTCTTCATGATGGTACCCAATCTGACAGGAGTGAGATGGAATCACAATGTAGTTTTAATCTGCATTTCCCTGATGACTAGGGACATAGAACATTTTTTTAGATGCTTATATGCCATCCGTATTTCTTCCTTTGAGAACTGTCTATTTAGCTCCATAGCCCATTTTTTAATTGGCTTGTTTGATTTCTTATTATTTAACTTTTTGAGTTCTTTGTATATCCTAGATATTAATCCTCTATCAGATATATAGCTGGCAAAGATTTTTTTTTCCCATTCTATAGGTTGCCTCTTTGCTTTATTCGTAGTGTCCTTTGCAGTACAAACTCTTTGTAATTTCATGAGGTTCTAGTGGTTAATCTGTGGTTTTATTGTCTGAGCAGTTGGGGTTGTATTCAGAAAGTCTTTGCCAAAACCAATATGTTGAAGGGTTTCCCCTACATTTTCCTCTAGCAGTTTCAGAGATTCCGGTCTGATGTTAAGGTCTTTAATCCATTTGGACATAATTCTTGTGCATGGAGAGAGAGAAGAATCTATTTTCATCTTTCCTAGTGTCTTCTGCAATTTCTAGCTTGAGTGTTTTAAAGTTTTCATTGTAGAGATCCTTTACTTCCTTGGTTAGGTTTATTCCAAGGTACTTTATTTTCTTTGATGCAGTTGTAAATGGGAGTGATTCTCTGATTTCATCCTCTGTGTATTTGTTGTTAGCATATATGAAGGCTACTGATTTCTGTGTATTTATTTTGTATCCTGCTACATGGCTGCAGGTTTTTATCAGCTCTAACAGTTTGCTAGTAGAGTCTTTAGGGTCCTTTATATATAGAATCATGTCATCTGCAAATAATGATAACTTGATCTCTTCCTTTCCAATTTGTATCCCTTTTATGTGTGTCTCTTGCCTTATTGCTATGGCTAAGACTTCCAAAACTAGGTTAAATAAAAGTGGGGACAGTGGACACCCTTGTCTTTTTCCTGATTTTAGTGGAAAAGCTTCCAGTTTTTCCCCATTTAGTAATATGTTGGCCTTAGGCTTGTCATAAATAGCTTTTATTAAATTGAGATATGTTCCTTCTATTCCCAGTCTTTGTAGGACTTTTATCATCAAGGGATGTTGGATTTTGTCAAACGCTTTCTCTGTGTCTAATGAGATGATCATGTGATCTTTGCCCTTTAATCAATTTATATAATGTATTACATTTATAGATTTGCATATATTGAACTATCCCTGCATCTCTGGGATAAAACCTACTTGGTCAGGGTGAATGATCTTTCTGATATTTTGTTGAGAATTTTTGCATCTATGTTCATGAGGGAGATTGGTCTGTAATTTTCTTTTTTTATTCTATCTTTGCCTGGTTTTGGTATCAGGGTGATGCTGGCTTCATAGAAGGAGTTTGGTAGAATTCCTTCTTCTTCTATTTTATGGAGAAGCTTAAGAAGCAGTGGTGTTATCTCTTCCTTGAAGTTCTGGTAAAATTCAGCAGTGAATCCATCTGGGCCTGGGCTTTTTTAGTTGGGAGATTTTTGATAACTGTTCGGATCTCCATGCATGTTATAGGTCTGTTTAAGTGATTAATCTAATCTTGATTTAATATAGTTAGGCCATATAAATCAAGGAACTCATCCATTTCTTTCAGATTTTCATACTTTGTGGAGTATATGCTTTTATAGTATATCCCTATGATTTTTTGAATTTCTCTGGAATCTGTTGTGATGTTACCTTTTTCATCTCTAATTTTATTAATTTGTGTCTCTTCTCTCTTTCTTTTGGTCAGATTTGCTAAGGGTTTATCAATCTTGTTTATCCTTTCAAAGAACCAACTCTTTCATTGATTCTTTGGATTTTTTTTTTTCCCTTTGGCTTCTATTTCATTAATTTCTGCCCTAATCTTTATTATTTGTTCCCATCTGCCGATGTCAGGTTTGCCTTGTTCTTCTTTTTCCATGGCTTTAAGGTGAAGCATTAGTTTATTTACTTGTGACCTTTCTAATTTCTTAATATAGGTACGTAAGGGTATAAATTTACTCTTAGGATTGCCTTCATTGTGTCCCAGAGATTTTGCTTTGTTGTATTCTCATTATTATTTGACTCTCTAAATTTTTTGATTTCCCTCTTGATTGCTTCATTGACCCATTCATCTTTTAGTAATGTGTTGTTTAATTTCCATGATTTTGTGTATGCTCTATGGCCTTTCTTGCTGTTGATTTGTAGTTTGATTCCATTGTGGTCAGATAGAATGCAAGGAATTATTTCAGTTTTCCTGTATTTGTTATGATTTGCTTTGTGTCCTAGTATATGGTCATTTTAGAGAATGTTCCTTGTTCTGCTGAAAAGAATGTATATTCTGCAGCATTTGGATAAAAGGTTCTGTATATATCTGTTAGGTCCATTTCTTCTGTGACCTCATTTAGTCCAGATGCCTCTTTGTTTATATTTTCCCGGGATGACCTGTCAATTGATTAGAGTGGGGTGTTGAAGTCACCCACTACCACTGTGTTTGGTGTTATCTGCAGCCTTAGTTCTAATAGCGTTTGTTTGATCAATTTGGGGCCCCCCATGTTAGGTGCATATATGCTTAGGATTGTAATGTCCTCCTGTTGTAGGGTGCCTTTAATCAATATAAAGTGGTCTTCCTTATCTTTCTTAACTAATGTTGGACTGAAGTGTACCTTGTCAGATATTAGGATAGCAAGCCCTGCTTGTTTTCTAGGTCCTTTTGCTTGAAACACTGTTTTCTAACCTTTCACCCTAAGATAATGTCTATCCTTTGTAGAAAGGTGATTCTCTTGGAGGCAACAAATTGAAGGATACTGCGTTTTAACCCAGTCTGCAAACCTATGTCTTTTGGTTGGGGCATTGAGGCCTTTCATATTAAGAGATATTATTGAAAGGTGTGTATTCATTTTTGCCATTTTTTTTTTGTAGTTCTTCCGGTTTTACCTTTGCTCTCTTGTGTTAACTAGTATTTGATCATCGTTTGTTTTTTCCTGGTTGCTTGTATGTATGCTTTTCTTTTTCTTCAGCATAGAGGATTCTTTAAAGTATTTTTTGTACACTTGGTTTTGTCTTTAAATATCCTTTAGCCTGCTTTTGTCATGGAATGTCCTTGTTTGCCGTTGATTTGAATAGGTAGCTTTGCAAGATAAAGTATCTTTGGTTGACAGTTGTTATCCTTCAGAACTTGGAATACAGCACTCTATGCCCTTCTGGCTTTTAAAGTTTGTGTTGAGTAATCTGCTGTAATCCTGATAGGCTTGCCTTTGTAGGTAAATTGATTTTTCTCTCACTGCTTTCAATATTTTTTCTTTGGTTTGTATGTTTGGTAGTTTGATTATAATATGGTGAGCAGAGGTTCTGTCCAGGTTTTGTCTGGCTGGTGTTCTAATGGATTCCTGTATCTGCATTGGCTCCTCTTTCCCAATTTGGGGGTAGTTTTCTTCTATGATTTTGTTGAAGATACAACTATGCTTTTTGAGTGAAATTCTACTCCTTGTACTATACCCTAAATTCTTATGTTTGATCTTTTCATAGTATCCCAAATATCTTGACATTCCCACTCATACTTCTCTAAGTTTGTCTTTCTCTTTGTTGGAGTGTATGAGATCTGCCACCTGGTGTTCTAGCTTAGATATTCTGTCCTCTCCTTCATCCATTCTACTGGTGAAATTTTCTACGGAGTTTTTTATTTCATTAACTGTGTTCTTTATTGCTAGTAATTCTAACTGGTTTTTCTTTATTATTTCCATTTCCTTATTTATGTCTAGTATTCACCTCTTTATTTCATTAAATTCGTGTCCTGTATCTTCTTTGCTTCCTTTGATTTCTTCTTTGAGTTCTTCGTACATATTTATAATCATTCTTTTGAAATCTTTCTCAGGCATTTCCTGTAACTCGTTCTCACTGGAGGTCATTTCTGATGCATTAATACTTTTTGGTGGATTTATATTGTCTTGATATTTGGTGTTTCTTGTGTTATAATATATATATGTTTGCATTTTGGATTATTTAATGATTGGATTTTACAGGTAGCCGGGTATTATGAGATGCATCAATCAGTATCTTCGGGGTAGCAGCTTAAGGTGCTAGGTGTGGCTCTGAAGACTCTCAGTATGTTCAAAAGCGACTCTAGGTGTTAGGTATGCCTGCTATGAGAGTATTCAAGTAGGCTAAGAGGAACAAAAAAACAGGCAGATTCTAAAATTTAACTAAACAATGTACACTGTCAATGAAAAACAGCACAGAGTATTTATCCAAGAGTAGGTATTATGACAACCAAATTCTCTGTGTGTCCCTTAGGCTGTGTGGTGCCTCACCCACTCCCTTAATACTGACAACAAGGTGGTTAAGATATCTTGTTTGTAGAGGTTCCAAGTCAGCCTGTGACCAGGTGATACCCTTCCCTAATGTATAACAGAAGAGTAAACAAAGCCAGTATAATTCAAGAAGCAACAAATAACAAGACCAAAATACAGCTTATTTAAGAATGGCAAATTTGACCATCCATCCGATTTAACATATAATTTATCCTGATATGGAAGGTGCAATTAGCACTTCTGATTCAGGCGTATATGCTAGGTTTGTTAGGCGGTTACTGACATGGTGTAATCCCAGTTAGCTTTTGGGATGATTTTGGTCTCAGCTGTACTCTTGATTGGGTCCCTCTTTGGTGCTCTGTCAATTCAGGTAGGTGTGGCTGGGTCTCTGGTCCGCAGCTGTGTTCCTGAGGGCTGGTCAGTGGTGTTGGGGAAGGGGAGGGAGCTGATGCTGCTTAGTTTGCCCACTGTTCCACATGTTCTTCTACCTTGTGATCTGCTCCTCTGTCATTCACTGCCGTTCTCCCTCAACGTTTCTTGAGTTTGTGGAGAGCTCTGGTGTGAGTGGAAAATCCCCTCGGGCAGGCTCTGGATGCTCTGCATCTCTCCTACTTCTCTGCTGCTGTTTCAATTTTCTATATACCTCACTTTTTAGTAAAAACGTATATTTTACTTGGTTTTTTAGTTTGGCTTTTTTCTCCCTAGGCTGCTTTGGCATGGTACCTGTGCTGTCAGCTGCCTGTTTCTTATTTCGGTTAGCTAGGAATATCTTTTTCCATCCTTTCACCTTAAGGTGGTGTCTATCTTTATTAGTAAGGTGGGTTTCCTGTAGACTGTAAATGGATGCATCCATTTTTCTGATCCAGATTTTTAGTTTTTTATTAGCTTCTTGGTTGAAGCATTGAGACCATTGATGTTTAGAGTTATAACTGTGAGGTGTGAGTTAATTCCTATCAAGTTGGAGGCTTTGTGGAGTTTAATGTTTTTTAGGCTTCACATGTTTTCATATCTGTTCTACTCATGGTTGTTGTTTTCCCTTCTTGTAGACTCTTGGTTTTGATTGTCTCTTCAATTTGGGCTTTTCTATGCAATATTCTCTGTAGTATTGGCTTAGTGCTCACATAATTGTATGGCTGGCTTTCATCATGGAAGGTTTTTCTTTTACCTTCAATTATGAGAGATAATTTTGCTGGGTATACTATTTGAGGTTGGCAGCCATGGTCTTTTAGGATTTGAAATGATCCATTTCAGTCAGTCCTTTCTGGATTTTAGAGTTTTCATTGAAAAATCAGAGGTTATTCTAATGGGCTTATCTGTTTTTCCTCTTGCGGTTTTTAAAACCCTTTCTTTGTTTTCAGTATTGAGAGTTTTAACTATTATGCAATGTGGGGAATTTCTTCTCTGGTTTTGTTTTGTGTTTTGAGTACCTCTTCTACTTTGATAGAGCTCTCCTTTGTAGGTTAGGGAAATTTTCTTTGGTAATTTTGTTGAAGATGCTCTCTATGCTTTTGGTTTGTATTTCTTTCCCTTCCTGTATGTCAATGACCTGAATATTTGGTGTCTTTAAGGTGTCCCACATACTCCTCATATTTAATACAAATGTTTTTTAGAATTTATCATTGTTTTTGGACTGCCCACCTACTCCCTCTGTTTTGTCCTCAGGTTCTGAAAATCTGTCCTCTGTATGGTCTACTCTGTTGGTGCAGCTTTATTTGGAGCCTTTTTAAAGAGTTATTTCATTGTTGTTGTCTATTACGTATTTTCAGCACTTTCATCTGTTTGTGGAATTCCAATTTCATTTCTGTTTTTTTTTTTAATTTTTTGTTTATTTTAATTTATTTATTTGAGAGTGACAGACAGAGAAAGAGGCAGAGAGAGAGAGAATGGGCGTACCAAGGCCTCCAGCCACTGCAAATGAACTCCAGACATGTGCGCCCCCTTGTGCTTCTGGCTAATGTGGGTCCTAGGGAATCGAGCCTCAAACCGGGGTCCTTAGGCTTCATTGGCAAGTGCTTAACCACTAAGCCATCTCTCTAGCCCCCAGTTTAATTTCTTGAGTAGACTTGCTTGTTTGTTGGAGTTCATTCTTGCATTTGATTATATCTACTGAGTTTATTCCATTGCCCATTGAGATTATTTTTTTTGTCAGTTCCCCTCCATTTTCTTTATTCTTCTATCACTTTTTTATTCCCTTCAATTTTTTTTGAGACATTTATTGAGTTGTTTTTACTGATTTGTTTCCATTTCTTTCTGCCATGCTTTGAGTTCATTTTTTTGGTTTTTTGAGGTAGGGTCTCACTTTAGCTCAGGCTGACCTGGAATTCAGTGTGTAGTCTCAGGGTGGCCTCGAATTCCTGGCGATCCTCCTACCTCTGCCTCCGGAGTGCTGAGATTAAAGGCGTGCGCCACCACACCTGGCATTCTTTTTTTTTTTTAATGCTTCATTTAAAAAAAAAAAAACTTATTTGCAAGCAGAGAGGCAGAGAGAAAAGAGACAGGCATACAGAGAAGGAATGGACATGCTAGGGTCTCTAGCCACTGCTAGTGATTTCTAGATACATGTGCCACTTTGTGCATCCAGCTTTACATGGGTACTAGGGAATCAAACTCAGGTTATTAGGCTTTGCAGGCAAATGCCTTAACCTCTGAACCATCTCTCCAGCCCTGAGTTCATTCTTGTATTCTTTTGTTGATTCTTTTGTTGATATTCTTCATTTAGCCATGCTTTAAATTCTTTTGTGAGTTGTTAATTTCAATTCTCAACCAACTTTCTATTCTTTTATTCATGGTCTCATTAAGTTTGTTGAATATACTTGTTATAGCTTTATTTTGGGGTTCTTTGGCTGGAGTTTTCTCTGGGTTTGCAGTAGGCTTCCATTATGGGGCTAGATGTCCTTGATAGGGATCTTTCAGCTTGGTGTCTTGCATTCGTTGTTTTGCACTGGGGTTTGCCCATCTTGAGGTTGCTGTCTTATTTTGCTGGGACTGTGGTAATTAGTATATCTTGTGGATTGCCCTGTTCATGTTTGGTTAAGGTTGGAGTGAGAAGGTGGTATATTCACAGGTTTGGGCTGGGTGCTCTTGAGCCTGAGCCTGATCTTGTCTGTTCACTCTCCTAGGAATTGTATGTGGGGTCCTGGAATCCCTGGCCAATTTAGTGACCATAGAAGACCTTGCTCTGGTACTGCTTCCTGCTCCTTTGTGGTGGACTTGGCTATGGCAACTGGTGGCAGGAAGGACATTGGGATAGCAGGGATCCCACTTGGGAGGTTGAATTTCAGTCACCATGATTATAGGGCCCACCTGGTTCATGCATTTGGGATTAAGATGATTGCAGGCAGATCCCTGCTTGTGAGCCTGCTCTGATATGGCTTTTTGTGGGGCTAATGTGGTTCCCTACTCGCTATACACATGCACACTGCCCAGGAACTGGGAAACTAAGGCCTACCTTCTCCACATAAGCTACTCGAGAACTGGGGACCTACCTGCCCCACACATGGCACCATAAGCTACCAGGGCCAAGAAACCAGGGAGCTGGGGCCTACCCACCTCACATGCACACTGTGGGAGAACCAGGGATTCAGGGCCTACCTGCCACACACATGGGCACCATGAGGGTGCTGGCATGTACCACCTCATACAACTGCATACTGCTGAGGAACCAGGGAGCTGGGGCCTACCCACCTGTAGTCATTAGCTCCACACTGCTAGGATGAACTTCCAAACCAGACACAGTTAATGGGAACAACAGGACTTATTTGAAGCTTACAGATCCAGGGAAGTTCCATAATGGCTCTCTTTCACAGATCCATGCAGAGAGAAAAATGACCACCAGCACCATAAGCCTGGGGTGGGGGGGGAAACACACACACACACAAAAAAAAAAAACCTTACAGCCAAACAGCAGGGAACCCAAGCAGAACTCAACTTTGCAAACCTTAGGCTGGAAACTCACAGTGATACCTCTTCCAGCCAGGGGGCTGGAACAAGCTTTAATAAAACATTTGCATCTACTGGGGTGACATAAATTCAAATTACCACACTTCCCTACAACCACACTCCATTGGAAGCCAGGGCTGCCCGCTGGCCCCATTTGCCTTCTTTTGGTTTTTGGAGGCAGAGCTCTGTAGTATTCATTGTAGTATTACTCATTGCTCAGTGCATTAGTTCCCTGCTATAGCAAATTATCACAACTTTAGTGTCTAAAAAATAAAATATGTATAACTGTACAGTTATAGAGGTCAGAAGTCCAAAATGGGTGTCATTAGGTTAACATCAGAGATGTTGTTAGGACTGTTCATTCTAGAGTATATAGGGGAAAATCCATTACCTTGCCCTTTCTAGAGAAATTGCCTGTAGTCTTGACTTGTGCTCACTTTCCTCTTCAGCAACCTGGAGCCAGGTCATTCTTCCACTGCCATCTCTGATTCTCTTGGCCTTCCTCTTCTTCTGTGGTTACACTCAACCTATTTGGATAATCCATGATACTATCTCCATATTAAAGGTCAAGTGGTTAGCAACCTTGGTTCCATTTGTAACTATAGTCCTTTTTTAAAAAATAATTTAGCCAGGCGTGGTGGCATAGGCCTTTAATCCCAGTTCTTGGGAGACAGAGGTAGGAGGATTGCCATGAGTTCAAGGCCACCCTGAGACTACATAGTGAATTCCAGGTCAGCCTGAGCTAGAGTGAGACCCTACCTTGGAAAACCAAAAATAAACAAATAAATAAATAATAATTTATTTGAGAGAAGAAGGGAGAAACAGATAGTGAGTATGGGCACGCCAGGGCCTCTTGCTGCTGCAAATGAGCTCCAGATGCATGCACCACTTTGTGCATCTGGATTTACATCTGGATGGGTACTGAGGAATCAAACTAGGCTGGCAGGCTTTGCAAGCAAGTGCCTTTAACCACCACTGAGCCATCTCCCCAGACCAACTGTAGCCTTTTTTTGCTATGTAACCTAACATGTTCATAGTCTCTGTAGATAAGTCTTTTTAGGGAGAAGGGTCTCCCTACCTCACTTAGTATCTAGAAAATCATAAGACCTGATCATTCAAATGAGAAAGTAGTTACACACGAGTCTAGAATGCATTGTTTTAATTGTGGAATTTTGTTGATATAAATTTCAGCTTTGTTAGATGTAGCAGATACTACTGAAATTCTGTTTTGCAAAACAATTACTGTCTAAACACCCTTTCCTTACAGGCTGTATTTGCCGCAACTTCACAGCATCTTCTGCATTATTGAGTAAGTTTAATTCTTTGTTGATGTACTTACATTGCATTTTAGATTTATTTTTGCAATAAGCATGTTTACAAATTAATTTTCCTTCTCTTTTTAGCCAGAACCCATATTAACTATGGAGTCAAAGGAGATGTGGCAGTTGTTCGGTTTAACTCACCCAATTCAAAGGTGCCCAATTTAATTTTCTGCTGTTTACTTTTGCCAATTACACTTAATAAATCCAGTCCTAAATGGAAAAGAAATATACAAGTCTGTCAGTAATCTTGTCACATGGATTTACAATTTTCACAGTCAAAGGCAGTTGTCTAAAGCAGACATCCTTGAGTAAGAATTCCTTTTAATTTGGTCTAGAGATGTAGCTCAATTGGTAGACCACTTGCCTAACACGCATGAAGCCTTGGGTTTGATCACTAGTACCTCATAACCAAATGTGGTGGCACATGCCTGTAATTATAGCATTTGGAAATGGAGGTAGGTAGGAGGATCAGGAGTTCAAGGTTATCCACAGCTACTTATACGGAAAACTGTTGGGTTTGGATTTTTGGTTTTGTTTTCTGCTTTTTCTTCTAATAGTATATGTCTGCTGGATAAACATATTTGATGTTGATAGTGTGCGTGGGATACCTCCAATTTAAATCCTTACATATATTTCTCTTGGCAGGTAAATACATTGAATAAAGAAGTACAATCAGAGTTCCTAGATGTAATGAATGAAATCTGGGCTAATGACCAAATCAGAAGTGCTGTCCTTATCTCATCAAAGCCTGGATGTTTTGTTGCAGGTGCTGATATCAAGTAAGTTCAACTTTTATCTTGATTAAAAAGATGTTTCTTAGGCCTAATTCCTCCTTTTATTATTTTTTATTTATTATTAGTTTTAGGAGACAGGGTGGTGTGGGGAAGACAATGGGCGTGCCAGGGCCTCCAGCCAACACAGACTTCAGATGCATGAGCCACTTTGTGCATCTGGCTTTATGTGAGTACTAGGGAATTGAATATAGGTCCTTAGGCTCTGCTGGCAAGTGCCTTAACCACTGAGCTCCTAATTCCTCCTTTAATAAGATAAAAACAAATTTTTTAAAGTTTGTTTTTAAAGTTATTTTCCTAAGTATAATAAAGTTGATGAAATACAGGGGTTTGCTGCTTAAATCATGCAAGACTGTAGCCTTTTTGTAAGTACTTTTGAGCAGAATTAAAAAATGGGAGGAAGGGGCTAAAGAGATGGTTCAGTGGTCAAAGTCACTTGCTTGCAAAGGCTGGCAGCCCGAGTTTGAATACCCAATACCCATATAAAGCCAGATATAGAGCTCATTTGCATTTCTCATTATCTCTCTCTCTACCTCTTTCACTCTCTCTCAAATGAATAAATAAAATATTTTTAAAATGCCATAGGGGGCTAAAGAGATGGCCCAGCAATTAAAAGTGCATGATTGCAAAGCCTGACAACCTGGGATTGATTCCTCAGTAACCACATAAAGCCAGATACAAAAAGTGGCACATGCATCTGGAATTCATTTGTAGTGGCAAGAGCAGCCCTGATGTGCCCATTGGTTCTCTCTACTTGCAAATAAATAAAAATACATTTTAAAATATACCATAGAGGTAACTGACAGTGTGATACCTATCTTTTGCCCAACATTTGAAACATTTGAAAATTTGTTAGCAAGGACTTAGAAAATAAAAAAGTTAACATATTACTTATGGGAATCCCAGTTGGTATAACCACTAGGCTATTCCAATTAGGAACAATTTGACAGTATTTAGTAAATCAAACACATGATCCAGCCATACTCTGTCTTCTCAGTGTATCTGCTAGAGAAATCTTACCCTTTATTCAGAAACATAGTTAAAAGTAATGAAGAATTTGACACTTGATATGGTGGGGCACACTTTTAATCCTAGTTCTTAGAAGGCTGAGGTAATAGGATTGCCATGAGTTTGAGGCCAGTCTGGGGCTACAGAATGAGTTCTGGATCATCCTGGACTACAGAGAGACCCTACTTTGAAAAAATAAAAGAAACAAGTTACAAGTTAGTAGGGAAATGGATAAGTAAATACTACAGAATAGTTAAAAGGTATTAACTAGTTCCTGAACATATTGTTAGAATGCAAAAACAAAATTTTTTATAAAGCAAGTTGTAGAATATTTCATATAGTTCATACATGGTCTGGAAGGATCTGCTACAAAATATAAAAATGGTTGTTGCTTCAAGGAAGTTGAAGCAAGTGATAGGCCTTGAGCTTATCATAAGAAACTTTACTAGATTGAAGTTTTCTTTCCCTGTTTTAGTTAACATATGATTCTATAACTTGTTTATAATTTTTTTGTTTCTTTATAATTTTTAAAGTACATATAAAGAAGGGAAATAGTGTTACTTCACTGGGTTACATTGTTAATTCTGTCAAAATAAGGATACTTGTTATACATTCATATTTTAGGCAATAGTAGCTAGAATTATAGGTTCATAATTTTTGCTGAAAGTACTTGTATATTTTTAAACCTTGGACTATTGTTATAGCTCAGTAGAGTGAGTATGTCTAGGATATTTAAGGCCCTGGGTTTGATCCTCTAGCACCACAAAGAACAAAAAAGTGAGGTGGGATTATTCTTAAACTTTGCTCCACATTGTACTCCCTTTTGTTCATGTATAATAATTAGAATCTATAAATTTTGAGCTTAATGTTTATTTCTTAGAAAAAGCAGAATTATATGAAGTGCTTCTTCTTACTTAAGTTATTTAAACCTGGTGAGATACCTGGCAATAACGGCCTCTATCTATAGGAAGATATATGCAACTTCTGAACAATATCCCATGATATAATGACAGAAAAACTAGTTATCCATCAACAAAATTACAAAATTCACCTATTAAATGTGTTTCAAAACCAAGTATCAAATCTAAGATTAAACAACTTTGAATACAACATTATTACATCAGATCTATTTTTAATGATTAAGGCAGCTATTTGGAAGATTAGCTAAATGTCTTGGTTGCCTTGGTTTTGGTGGTGTTCGCCGTTGACTTGCTTTTTTTTTTTTTTTTTTTTTTTTTTTGGTTTGTTTTGTTTTGTTTTTTGAAGTAGGGTCTCTAGCTCGGGCTGACCTGGAACTTACTCTGTGGGCCCAAGCTGGCCATGAACACACAGCTCACAGTGATCTTCCTATCTATGCCTCCCAAGTGCTGGGATTAAAGGCATGTGCCACCATGCCATTTTATTTTTTAACAAAGTCTCATATTGTATCCCAGGGAATTCACTGTGCAGCCCTCTCTGGCCTCACATTTACACTGTCCTCTGGAATATTGGAATTACACACCACTACACCCCAGCCACCTAAATCACTTTGGTGCTTTTTTCCCCTCTCATTTTGATTGCTATTAGATCTAACAGTGATCTGATAGGGAAATATTTACCAGATGATGTTCTTCTGTGTAGAGCTGTGTAATCAAATGATTTGTTACAGAAACAAAGAAAATTGTGTAACATGTTTTATTTTACATTTAAAGACTTGTTACCAAATATATGTTGAGATAAATATATAGTACATAAAGTAGTAAGCAAATAGGATACAGTTTCATCCTTCCTTTTTTCTTTCGTTCTTTCCTTCTTTCTTTCTTGTTTATCAAAGCATGTTAGCTTCTTGTACAACACCCCAGGAAGCAACACGATTATCACAGAATGGACAGAGAATGTTTGAGAAACTTGAAAAGTCCACGAAGCCTGTTGTGGCTGCCATCAGCGGATCCTGCTTGGGAGGAGGACTTGAGGTATCAATGTCATTCAGCCACTGTTCAGCTCGTGTGTGGGATTCCCCACTGTTAATATGAGGCTTCTGTTTGTTCTACAAAATGTTTTCTGAGTAGAATCTGCTTTATTTTTAAGTATTAAACATCCAGGTTTACTCCTTAATCTGTGACAGACAGCAAATGGCATAGAACAAGTGAGCCCAAGTGTGCTATTTTCACCTGGAAATTGAGATTTGAACTATTCAAAGGTCCTTTTCAGTTCTAAAAACCAGGTTTAAACTTAGGGCAAAGATTTACCAATGCGATCCATGTTTATGTTCTTTTTGTTTTGTTTCTTAAGTTTAGAGAGACTTTATTAGATTAAGGGAGGAGAGATTATGAAGAGCTCCTGCCCATGAGAATGCATGAGGGGATAAAGCCCCCATTGTTCATCTTTTTTTGTGTGATTGAGACAAAATATAAGATGTAAGTTTCATGTGAATAGTAGAGGTGGTAAAGTTAGAAGATACCTGTACTAGTTGGAACATGTTAAAAAGAAAACAGAAAAAAAGACATTAATACCTGATGAGCATTTGTCACATGCTGGGCTGCATGCAGGGTATTTTTACATATGGTGTTTTTAAAATTATTTTTTGACAGTTTCTTATGTGTATATGATAACATGGTGCCCCGGCCAGCAGGGAGTTGAACAAGGACCCGAGGAGAAGCTAACCTGGGTGAGAAAAGGCAAGCAGACACAAGAAGGAGACCATGCTAGATGTTTGTCAAGGTCTCAGAGTCTATTTTTTACACAGTGGTTATATAGGGGAAGAAAAACGGGGGGAATAAGCTGGCTGACGTGATTTAGGGCTTTGGAATTGCCAGGAAACCTAGAGGGGATGTAATTAGGTATTGATCTAATCTTGCCTCAGTGGCTTAACATCCTGACTGCACCAGGCTTCACATCCTGACCATAAACTGGCATTTTTCAAAAGATAAGATTCTGTAAGCAGTCTGCTGACCAACGTTCCAGAAGTACCTAACAGACAGATGGATGGACCAGCTTTCTGAGTAATGAGTCAGCTTTTGAGCAGGCCCAGGCAAAATGGAGAGGCTTTTGCTCTATGGCTCCCGACATCTCCTCCCTTCTTTTATACAAAAGAGGGGGAGGCCCGCTATTCAGCAATGGGCTGCAATGCCTTTGTTTCTTCATCAGCATGGGGGAGTATTCAACCAAGCATACGATCCCTTGGTAGTTGAATATTAGGTGAGGAAGTAGAAACTTAACTTGCTATATGGCTGTTTCTGTTAACATGGCCGAGGTTTGATTCATAGCTCCCAACAATATGGCTCCTGGGCTGAAAAAACAAGGATTGGCTGGAGAGATGGCTTAGCGGTTAAGCGCTTGCCTGTGAAGCCTAAGGACCCCAGTTCGAGGTTCAATTCCCCAGGACCCACATCAGCCAGATGTACAAGGAGGCGCACCTGGAGTTCGTTTGCAGTGGTTATAGGCCCTAGTGCGCCTGTTCCCTCTCTATCTGTCTCTTTCTCTCCCTTTCTCTCTCTCTGTCACTTTCAAATAAATAAATAAAAATGAACAAAAAATATTAAAAAAAAAAAAGAGGGCTGGGGAGATAGATGGCTTAGCGGTTAAGCGCTTGCCTATGAAGCCTAAGGACCCCGGTTCAAGGCATGATTGCCCAGGACCCATGTTAGCCAGATGCACAAGGGGGCGCACACATCTGGAGTTTGTTTGCAGTGGCTGGAAGCCCTGGCGCGCCCATTCTCTCTCTCTCCCCCTCTGCCTCTTTCTCTCTCTCTCTGTCACTCTCAAATAAATAAAGAGAAAAAAAAAAAAGATGAATGAATTAAGGGAAAAGTTATAAAAAGGACCAAAAAAAAAGAGGTAAGTTTTGACAAATATCAAATGCCATCTTAAAGAATTTTGATTTATTCTGTGAATACATACATCTTTAGACCCTCACAGATGCTAAAATAATGTATAGCTACATTTTGTAACATTCTAATTTTCTTTTTGTTTGTTTGCAGCTTGCCATTTCATGCCAATACAGAATAGCAATAAAAGATAGAAAAACAGTATTAGGTGTTCCCGAAGTACTGCTGGGACTCTTACCAGGAGCTGGAGGAACCCAAAGACTGCCCAAAATGGTGAGTTTAATATTCTCCTAGTACCATGAATTTGGAACCTATATATGTAAATACCCCTTTAGATGTATTTTGTCTTTTAGAAAACACAAAATATAAGCATTCACTGTAGAATGACTGTGTATATGATCATTGACATATTTTTATTCCTGATAGCTATTTTTTCAGTTCTATAAAATGATTGGTCAGTCTCTTGTTAGTCCCTGACAAAGGGTAAAAATAGATAAAGCATATGCCTTCTTTTCCAGAACTTTTAGTTAATTTGTTCCTTCTCTGCACAGTACCTCTTAGTAGTTTTTCAAAACTATAGGTTCATGAAGCAGAATCTTCCTATTGTTCTCTGATTTGGGATAAGCTCCTTACTATATCCATAAGACTAAAAGAGACACATAAGTGTTCTTTTTAACTGTGTGTGTGTCACCTTGGGTGTCATCTTCAGGAATGTCATCTTCCTATTTTAAGACAGGATCTTTTTTGGCCTAGAGCTCACCTAGTAGGCTAAACTAGCTGGACAGTGAGCCCCAAGGATCCTTTTGTCTCTGCTTCCCCAGTACTAAGATTACAAATATGTGTTGCCATGCCCAGTTATTTTACTTGGCTACTAGGGATTGAACTCAGGTCCTCATGTCTACAAGGCAAGCATTTCACCAACTAAGCTATCTTCCCAGCCTCCTCATCGAGCTTTTAAAGTCTTAAAGAGAAGGGAAAGGGAGTGAAAAGTGGAGGCTATAAAGCAATTTTAATATCTGACTGGCAGGCCCACTGAACTTCATGGCTTCTGGCACTGTAGATTTCCCAATGAAAAAGGCCTCAGCAGAAAGGCTATGCAGAGAGATCGATACAAATGAGGAGGGGAAAGGAAAGTTTTGCTTTGTGTGCCTTTGGTTCTTTGAGATAAGTCTCATTCAATAGCCAATGCTGGTCTGGAATTCTATTAAAATTTGTACCAGGCATGGTAGCACACACCTTTAATCCCAGCACTCAAGAGGCAGATGTAGGAAGATCACCGTGAGTTCAAGGTTAGCCTGAGACTACATAGTGAATTCCAGGCCAGCCTGAGCTACAGACCCTACCTTGAAAAAACAAACAAAAAAAAGAAAGAAAAAAGCTTATGAGATGATTTGTAAACTAACTCTTACCTGATACTCCCCCTACACTCTGACTCTTGTTAGGTGGGTGTACCTGCTGCTTTCGACATGATGCTGACAGGCAGAAACATTCGTGCAGACAGAGCAAAGAAAATGGGACTGATCGATCAATTGGTGGATCCCCTAGGTAAGTGTTAGCATGTCTCAGAATTGAGCCTTATAATATTAGAATGAAACCCAAAGCTTTTAAGAAAGAACAATTTTGAGAAGTAACATTTTTTTCAGATAGTTTTTTAAAATTTTAAACATCTTTTTTTTTATTTTTTTATTTTTTTGAGGTAGGGTCTCACTCTAGCCCACACTGACCTGGAATTCACTATATAGTCTCAAGGTGGCTTTGAACTTCTTCCTACCTCTGCCTCCCGAGTGCTGGGATTAAAAGCGTGTGCTACCATGCCCGGCTTAAACATCTTTATTTTAAATGATAGTACAAAGTTGTATATACAATATAGATCTTTACAAACTTGCTCATGAGAATCAAATTGTATTTTATCTGAAATAAAGGATAAAATAAAAAGAAGAAAACACATTTGAGTTTTCCTGAACATAAGGCTGCCAGATTTTTTTTTTAAGTTTTTCAACGTAGAGTCTCATTCTAGCCCAGACTGACCTGAAACTCACTCTGTAGTCTCAGCGTGGCCTCGAACTCGCAACAATCCTCCTACCTCTGCCTCCCAAGTGCTGGGATTAAAGGTGTGTACCATCACACCCAGCTTGGATAACTTTTTTATTATTATTATTATTTATTTGCAAGCAGAGAGAGAAATAGGTATGCCAGGACTTCTTAGGCACGACAACCAAACTCTAGATGCATGTGCCAGTCTGTGCATTTAATTTTGTATGGGTACTGGGGAAATGAACCCAAACCATTAGGCCTTGCAAGCAAGCACCCTTAATCATTGAGCCATCTTCAGTCAGAAGAGACATTTTCTGGCTTTATGTGGGTGCTGGGGAATTGAACCTAGGGTTTGCATTCAAATGGCTTTAACTTCTGAGCCATCTCCCTAGTCCTAAGAAGAGACATTTTCTAAGAGCTAATAGTAAATAATTTTCACTATCACCCTGGTTCTGTTCTCTTTTATTGATAATTTGGATATCAGGAGTACAAAATTGAGGCATTTTTTTATCCTTAAGTTACCTATATCAGTTATCCATGAATAAGCCTTCATTTTTTGTGGAAGGTTCTTATTTTTATTTTTGTTTACAATGCTTAGGATCAAACCAAGGGTCTTAAGCATGCTAGGCAAGTACTGTACAACTGAGTTGTATCCCCCACCCATGTGTATATAAAACAACCAACTGCTGAGCATGGTGGTACACTTCTTTAATCCCAGCACTGGGGAGGCAGAAGTAGGAGTATTGTCGTGAGTTTGAGGCCAGCCTGAGATTACATGGTGAATTCCAGGTCAGCCTGGGCTAGAGCAAGACCCCACCATGAAAAACCAAAATATAAATAAATAAATAAAATAACTAACTCAGAATGTTAACAGTAATTGACATCTAATTATGTGCTTCTTCTTCCCATACAATTTCTGTTAGAAATAGAAACTTGTAAATTATGTATTTTATTTGCAAGCATGTGCCAGTTTGTCCATCTGGTTTTACGTAGGTACTGGGGAATCAGACCCCAGATTGTCAGAAATTTGCAAGCAAGTGCCTTTAACCACCAAGCCATCTTTCTAGCCCCTAAATTGTGTGTGTGTGTATGTATAATTTTTTTTGATAAAGGGATTAAAGGCATACACCACCATCCTTGGCTCTGTCTTGTATTTCCTGAAACTCAGCATTAAAGGGCTGAGAAGATAGCTGAGTGGTTAAAGGCACTTGATACAAAGTCTGCTGGCCTGGGCTTGATTCCCAAGCTCCCCACAAAAGCCAAGTGCAAAATATGTCTCAAGTGTTTGGTGTTCATTTGCAGTGACAAGAGGCCATGGAACATTCATATACACAAAAATAGATAAATAAAATCAGCATTAAGAAATTTAAGGAACTGGAGATACAGTTCTGTGGGTAAAGTGCTCTCCTGAGTGTGCTGACCTTCTGAGACAGGGTCTCTTGATGCTGCAAACTAACTGCAAATGAGAGTCGGAGTAGCTAGTTGGTGAGCTTCAACTTCTCCAGGCTTTGCCTCCCATATGTGTAGATGTGTTGGCATCACAGGTGCATGCATCACTTTGCATCCAGCTTTACATGAATGCAGGCCAGCAGGCTTTATAAGCAAGTATTTTTAACTACTGAGCCATCTCTACAGCCTAGGACCTACATTTGAATCCCCAGCACCCTCATAAAATGTTGGGCTTTGTGGTACACACCTATTATCCCAGCAGGGGAGGTAGGGACAAGATGATCTCCAAGACTTACTGGCTAACCAGTCTATCAGAATCAGAGTCACATTTTCAGCAAGAGACTTGTTTCCCAACTAAGATGGAAGAGTGATTAAAGAAGACACCCAGCCAGGTGCAGTGGTGCACCCCTTTAATCCCAGCACTCAGGAAGCCTGAGATAGGAGGACCATCTTGAGTTTAAGGCCAGTCTTTACTACAGAGTGAGTTCCAGGTCAGCCTTGGCTAGAGTGAAATACTGCCTCAAAAAACCATTGTGAGTTGGGGCTGTTCTCTGGGGTTGAAGGCCAAGGGTAGCGTTATCCCTGGATGGCTGCCTGGGAGAACAAGGCCAGCACAAGAGAAGCCAGGGCAGGGCTGTGCCTCACACCATTATAGCAGAGAAAACAGAGGAGAATCAAGATTCATCAATAAGACAAGATAACAGACTGCACACCATGAAACTTGCTGCTTCTACCACATCTGCCAGGGCCAAGAGAACTTGCAGTGAAAGTGATATCATGAACACTGCTCTTACTGCTAGCCTGACAACCAATTCCAGGGTGATGGTGGCAGAAATGGTGATCAAGTACAACCTGTCAATCCAGAAATCCAGAGACTACAAAGGACTCAACACTAAATCAGACTGCCAACAGGCCCTCCATGGCTCTGGGAACATTGTAGAAGAGAGGATAGAAAGATTGTAAGAATGACAGAGTGGATGGGAATACTCTGAGGCATGGTCTCCCCACTATCCCATTGGGACTGACTGAGACTTTCATGACCCACAGTGAAGCCCTTAACCCCACTGAGGAGGGCCCCAGGGAAATGGGAACAGAGAAGAGGGAATAAAAGAGTATAATCTGTATAATAAGACACCCAACATCAACCTCTGACCTACACATATTTGCCCACATGGCATATGAACGCCCATACATGCCAAAAATACATACACACAATAAAATAAAAGATTATTTAAGGACAATTGTGGTGGTGCATTCTTGTAATTCTAGCCATTAGTAGGCTGAGACAAGAGAATCATGAGTTTAAGGCCAGTCTAGGTTACATAGCAAGTGTCAAGCTAACAGAGTTACATAGTGAGACCTTGTTTCAAAAAACAAACCAAAAATATTATTTATATAATAATAAATTTACCAAGTTTTTTTGAGTTTTGTCAAATATATACAGCTATTTAAATTACAACACAGTTAAAATATAGAATATTCTAGTATGTAGCTTTTGTTTCTTCATTTAGCATAATGCTGTTGAAATACATCATGTTGTTGCATATATCTATAATTTGTTCCTTCTTATTTTTGAGTATTTTCCAGTGTACATATATACTATGGTTTGGCTGGAGGCTTGCCTTTCAGGCATGAATGAGGACCTGAGTTCATTCCCTAGTACTCACGTAAAAATCAATTTAAAAAACATAAAGATAAATATACTATAATTTGTTTGTCTATTCACTAAATGATGAACATTTGAGTTATTTCTAATTTGGGACTCTTCTGAATAAAGCTGCTATGTGCATTACCCCACAAGCCTTTTATGTGGCCACATGTTCGATTTCTGTTGAGTAAATAGTGAAGAGTAAATTGATGATCCATATAATAGATAAGTGTTTGCTTTTAAGAAAGCTTCAGGTCTAGAGAGATGGCTCAGCAGTTAAGGCACTTGCCTGCAAAGCCTAATGACCTGTGTTTGATTCCCCAGTTCCCAAATAAAGCCAGATGAACAAAGTGGTACGTGTGTCTGGAGTTTGTTTACAGCTGCTAGAAGTCTGTCTTTCTTCACTCTGTCTCTCTCTGTGTGCAAGTAAAAGGGAAAAAAAGAAGCATCAGACTGTTTTCCCAAAGTGGTTATGCCAGTTTTCATTAATACCAACAATATAAGAATTCTGGTTTTCAACTACTTCACATGATTAGTCTTTTTAGTTTCAAGCATTTTTAATGTTTATCTTTTTTCAATATAGTTTCTTTCATAGTATATACTCAAATCTTTTTCATTTGTTTTTCTTCTGATTGAGTTTTCAGAGTTCTTTATATACTATAATATAAGTCTTTTATCAAATATGTGATTTACAAATATTTTCTCCAATTTCATGGCTTTTCATTATCTAAGGTTTAAAGTTGTTAATTTTGATGAAGTCCAGTATATAAAGTTAGTTGGGGTTTTTTTCTGGGTTTTATTTTTTTATTTGTTTGTTTGACTTTTTGAGGTAGGGTCTTGTTCTAGCCCAGGCCCCATGCTTACGTGGAATTCATTCTGTAGTCTCAGGATGGCCAAAGACTCACAGTGACCCTGTCTATGCTTCTCAAGTGCTGGGTCAAAGGCGTGTGCCCCCAAACCTAGCTTTGTGTTGTCACTTTAATCAGAAAATCAGTTGACAACTTATTTCCAGCTATCCTGTCTTTTTTTTTTAATAAGTTTTGAGAATTATTTTTACTGACAATTTTTATATGTAATATATTTTGGTTTTTTTTTAATTTTTACTTTTATTAACAATGAACTTTATTTAGTATATGAACAAGTCTTGTGTTGATCATGTTTCCCATTGGATATCATCTTACATCTCCTCTCCCCACCCCCATTCCACTGAGGGCCATCCTCAATGTGGTTAATAGTATTCACCATGGAGTCATGGATTTATCAGTCAGTCTCAGGGTGGGGAGGCTATGCCTCAAGATACTCTTTCCCACCCAGTGGTTCTTAAGAACTTTCTGCCCCGCTCTTCCACAGTGTTCCCTGAGCCTTATCAAATGTATTATAAAACTACTTCAGTGTTGAGCCATCTGCAACCTCCAGATTTCCACTTAGATGAGTTTTGAGTGTCCTCAGTATCTATTGTCATCTCTCTGGAGCTGGTTGTCAGGCTAGTAGTGAGAACAACATTCATTTTTAGATCACTACTTCCTGTGGTGTCTCCTGGGCCCTGGCAGATATGCTAGAGGTGGCTCATCTCATCTCATGCTAGGTAGTTGGCTATCTTTTCTTGTTGTTTTTGGGTTTTTTTTTTTTTGGAAGGTTGCTGGATTTTTTTTATTGCTTAGTGTTTTTTCGTTTTTTCTTTGTAAATTCTAGATATTAAGCCTTGCTCAGTTGTATAGGTGGCAAGATGTCCTATCTTTTGTTAAACCACTGTCACATGGTTTTGATTATTACATTTTAAAATAAATCTAGAAATCAGGAATTATAATCTTCTAAGTTCGGTCATTCAGATTTATTTGGCCTGTTATAGTTTACTTGCATTTGTATATAAACTTGATAATTGTGTCCATGCCTACAAAATACACGCTAAGATTTTGATTGAAATTGCACTAAATCCCATATCAATTTGAGGAGAATCAGTAGCTTTAAAATAATGAGTTATGGTACCAGGAATGGTGGTGCACACCTGTAATTCCAGCACTCAGTAGGCAGAAGTAGTAGGATCAATATGAGCTTGAGGCCAGCTTGGGACTAGAGTGAATTCCAGGTCCTGGCCTAGAGCAAGACCATACCTGAAAACAATAAAACTAAAAAGCATTGTGGGCTGGGGAGATGGTTCAGTGGTTGAGGGTACTTACTTAAAATACTGAATTATTTTATTAGAGTCATCTGTAGTGATTGGAGTCTTTTTAATTTCTCAGTGAATACCTCTTGCACATATTTGACTAAATTTGTTACTAGTTATCTTATAGTTTTAAACCAATATACTTCATTTTACTTAGTTTCTCATTAGATATTAGTATATATAAATACAGCTGATTTTTTGAACATGGGTCTTATATCTTCTATTTTTGCTAAACTCATTTGTTAGACTTAGTAACTTTTTAAAGTAGATTCTTAAGGGACCATGCTAATCTTCTCTGTATTGTTCCAATTTTAGTATATGTGCTACTGAAGCAAGCACCCTTAAGTATTTTCTACAGATAGCTTGGCTCCTTCTCTTCTCATGTAAATGACATTGGTTTCTTTTTCTGGACTCACTGCAATGGCTGAGATCTTTATGTAATAGTAGGCAGGAATGATAAAAGTAGGACAGGCATGGTGGCACATGCCTTTAATCACAGGACTTAGGAGGCAGACGTAGGAGGATTGTTATGAGTTTGAGACCAGCCTGGAAGTACAGAATGAAGTCCACATCAGCCTGGGCTGGACTTGCAAAGGCTGCCTTGAAAAAAGCAAACAGCAACAACAAGGAAAAAAAAAAAAAGAAGGATAAAAGTAGATAGTAATTTATTCCCAATCTTAAGAGGGAAAGCATTCACCATTAAGTATGATGTTGGCTATAGGTTTTTCATATTTGCTCATTATTAGGTTGAAGAAGTTCCCTTTTATTTGTAGAGAATGGGTATTAAATTTTGTCAAATAACCTTTTCATCATTTATTGCCCTCAAACTCAGCAATCCTTCTACCTTAGCCTCCCACATGTTCTAGGATCAAAGATGTGCCACCACACCCAGCTTACACTGATATTTGACTATTTAACCAGTCTTCAATTCCTGGGAAAAAAAAATCTACTTAGACATAATGTATTACCCTTTTTATAAATTGCTGGCTTGAGTTATAAGGAATTTTAGGTAGCAGGATTACTATGAGGTTAGGTCAGCCTAGGGCTACAGAATGAGTTCCAGACCAGCCTGGGCTAGAAGGAGACTCTACCGAGGGGATGTGAGAGAACCTCATAGAATTAACTATTAAACTTATATGTGGGATTGGAATTTTCTTTGCTGGAAAGGTTTCTACCTATGAATTAAATTTCTTTATAGATGCAGGGTTATTTACTTTCTCCATTTCTTGATTTTGCTGTGATAGTTTGTTTGTGCCTGTCACAGAATTGTCTAATTCATTTAAGTCATAAAATTTATTGTTATTGCAATAAGATTGTTTATGCTAGGGGTGTAGCTCAGTGGTATAGTCCTCACCAGATATGCACAAAGCCCTGGGTACAATCCCCAGCACCACAAAAAGATGAGGATGTAGCTGGGCATGGTGTGCCACCACGCCCAGCTGAGGTTGTTCTTAATAGCTTTTATTGGTTCTATGTGTCTATGTGTTGTACATGTACGTGTATATCTGTGTTTGCATGTATGGACACATGTGCATAATACTTTTGTTATTTTAATTATACTCTGTAATGAGTAGAATACTTCTGGATTTTTTTTTCTTTATTTTTCTTTCTATTTCTGATATTGATAATCTGTTAGCTAATTCTGGTCTTTATAAAAAAGCATTTGTTTCTGTGTGTGTGCATGTGTGTGTGCACGCGTGCACGCATGTGTAAGCCAGAGTTTCTTGCCATTGCAAAGAAACTCCCATCCAGCTTTACGCAGGTGGCTAGGGAATTGAATACAAGCCAGAGGTTTTGCAGGCAAGTGCCTTTAGTCACTGAGCCATTTCCCTAGCCCCTAATTGTGGTCTTTAATCACATTAACTATCTTTACTGCAGCAAAACTGGTGTATGTTGAATAACTAGGGGTCCTGGTCTAACCATGTAGACACATCAGAAACTGATATAGTCTACTTCTCATCAATTTAGCACCCATGCATAACTCCTTAAACCATGCTTAATCCTCACATATAAAGCCTTTAATCTCAGCACTTGAGAGGCAGAGGTAGGAGGATTGCTATGAGTTTAAGGCCAGCCTGGGACTAAAGTGAGTTCCAGGTCAGTCTGGGCTAGAGTAAGACCATTCTTTGAAGAAAAAGAAAAGAAACAAGAACAAAGTCAGTCCTCCATCCCCCTAAAATAGTGAAAATATCCTGCCTACAACCAAAAATAAACTAATCTTTTTTCCAAAAGAGGATGCAATTTTTGGGTGAAACTTATTTACTCTTCTCTAATAATCCATAATGTGAATACTATGTTAAAATTATTAATATATCAAAGTTTAGGCAATAAGATGATAAAAGAAGAAAACACAAATATTTGGCTAATTACATATAAACATTCATAACAAAATAAGTAAATAATTTACCCATTTCAATACTTACTTCTGTCTAGAGCCCAGCTGATCCAGAGAGAGCACTG
The DNA here is from genome assembly GCF_020740685.1 of Jaculus jaculus. Lineage (NCBI taxonomy): Eukaryota > Metazoa > Chordata > Mammalia > Rodentia > Dipodidae > Jaculus > Jaculus jaculus. The sequence continues at coordinate 105,905,847 of NC_059106.1, forward strand.
AGCTGTCCAGTGTCAGAGTAGTGTGTTGAAGTAATGAGCCCAAAGGGCATGTCAGGCATGGTGACACACACCTATCTATATTTCCAGGACTTGGGAGGCTGAAGCAGGAGGATTGCCATGAGTTCAAGGCTGGCCTGAGCTACAAAGTAAAGTCTGTCTGTAAAAGGTTCAAGCTGAAGAAAGTACCAACTCTTCCCTGCTCCTTCCAGGAAAGGAGGATCATAGACTAGTACACAGGTGGAGGTCATCTCACTGCTGAAAAAGCTTTGAACAAAAGGCTTTTAAGATTTTCCTTTTCTCAGTAAGAAGGCCTAGGGTAAAAAGACCTAGGGTTGAAGGTCTGTGGGCTAGAAATTGAATTATGTATGTGAATATAGCCAGCCCAGGAGATCTGCATATTTGCTTGCACTTCCCTTAGGGACTGTCACCTGCTGGCTATACTCCAACAATGTATGAGGAAGGCATTATTACCAGTGCCATCTTCCCTTAATCCTCAGGGAGTACTCCATGTAGTCGTGGTTCTTTGCCTGGCAGAGAGACCTTCATTGAGAAGGACTAAGGCACTAGCAGTCCTGTATGAATTTGATTGTAATTTTCTGTTGACCAATTACAGGTCATGGTAGTACAAATTTCTAGATCCACAAATCCTGACTATGGTACAAAGACAAACATATTTGAGGCTCATATTTATACAGCATCTTGGAGTACACTCACCTAGCTCTGCAAAGTGTTGCCATTTAACTGAGACTGAAATTGAGCTTTCAGAGTTCATGCCACTATCCTACCAAGCCAATTGGTTTGTGATGTTTGCAAACGTGGTAAAATTTCATGATCACAGTCTGTTGCTGTACCTTACAAGTTCACAGATAGTTCCTTTAGCAGAAGAATTAAATGCCAGGAAGGCAAACTCATATCCACAGTGTCTGTCCCAGAAAGAACCAAAGCACATAAAAGCAGTACTGTGTCATCAGCCTTCCTGCAGCTACCTGATCACCCTGGGGAGTCTCCAGATGAGGGATTCAGTATTAATCTCTGCTATTGGCCAGTGGAGCACTTGACAGTGGCTGTGGCCAGGTACATGTTGCTAAAATCTCCATACCTGTTGGCACAGCCACTTTGTTCATGAGATCAATGACAGACATGACTAGGGCCACGGTTTAACTGGTCCAGAATGTGCTGCCTTATTCACCTGAGTTGAATTCACCTGCTTAAGACAGCCTATGGTAAGTATTCACATGGGTTACAAGTGTTTTCACATCATCTGTCTATTCAGATCTGTCCACATATACCTGTTCCCTAGGTGTCCTGTGTACTGCTTCACAGATTCTACTGTAACAGAAACATTACAGATAGTTGCTATAACCTTGTCTCGTCCAAGATTGGGTATTAGCAGTTTCTTCTGAGACTTCTTTCTTTGATTTGCAGATAGCTTTCTTCTCACCATACCTTCACATGATCTTTCTTGTTCTCTCTTTGACATACCTAGGTTTCTTCTTCTCATAACTATACCACTTAGATTGGATAGGGCTCCCCCTAGTAGCCTCACCTTTACTTAATCGCCTCTTTAAAGGCTTTGTCTTCAAATATTGTCATATTCTGAGATACAGGGGTTAGGACTTCAACATAGAATTATTTGAGAGGACACAGTTCAGCCTTTAACTCCTGTCACCGGTTTCCCATCAAGATCCTTCCAAGTTCATACAGCCAAACTGTTGGCTACAGCCTGTAAGTCAGTAGACTCTTAGCAGATATACTAATTTATCCTGTACATACAACATAATTCTGGCATTTCAACTTTATTTAGTGCACTTATTCTTGTTTCATCTGTCTTTGGAACAATCTTTTTGTTTTGTTTTGTCTTTTTGAGGCAGGTTTTTGCTATGTAGCCCTGACTAAATTGGAGCACATTATATGGACCAGGCTGGCCTCAAACTTGTAGTAATCCTTCTGCCTCTTCTTCCTGAGAACTGGTATTACAGGTATATGTCACACATCTGGTTTGAATAAATCATGTTCAATCTTGACTTCTTTACTCTTTTAATAATTGCTGTCAAATTTTCAGTATATAGCTTTAACATACCACTGTCTTCAAATGACATCATTTCACATGTATCAAATCCTTTTTTACTTTGGGTGTGTATTTGTAAAGTATGTGTAATATAGAAATATTGTGATGTGTATGATGTGATATGTGTATGATACATATATGTGTATGTACAAATGTGTGCCTTCTGTGCTCATGCGTGTGAAGGACAGAGGAGAACACTTGAGTGTCCTTCTTTTAATCATCTGCCTGTTTCCTTGACATGAGCTCAAGCCATTTATCTCCATTTCCTCCCACACACCACTCTTTCCCAATGATTCTCTGGTCTCCACCTTCAAAGCAGGACTAGAGTTACAGACCTATGTGGCCACACCCAGCTGCCTACCTGGGTGTTCTGGAATCTCAGGCCCTGCCTCTCCTGAGCCATCTCCCCAGTCTACTAATATCCAATCTCAGAAGAAGTATGTTTTCATTCTTCCTTTGTGCTTTGTAGTTATACATCGTTACAAATTCCTCAATACAGATTTGTGGTTTTGATTTAAACAATTACCTTTAAAGAGATTTTTGAGGTAGGGTCTCAATCTATTTTTTATTTATTCATTTGAGAGAGGGAGAAAGGTAGATAGAGAAAAAGAGAATAAGCGTGTCAGAGCCTCCTTGTTCTTTGTATAGCTATAGATGTCTGTCTGGTTTGTTTTCCTTGAATCTGAAGAATTATCCTTTAACCTTTTTCTTTTTGTTTGTTTGTTTGTTTGTTTTTAGTAGTTGTTGTTTTCTGTATGGTTGTATTTCTATGTAGTCTTAGGGTGACCTCAAACTCACAGCAATCCTCCTACCTCTGCCTCCCAAGTGCTGGGATTAAAGGAGTGTGCCACCACATCTGGCCTTTAGCCTTTTTGTTTTGGTTTGTTTTTGTTTTTCACGGTAGTGTCTTACTCTGGTCCAGGCTAACCTGGAATTCACTATGTTATCTCAGGGTGGCCTTTAACTCACAGTGATCCTCCTACCTCTGCCTCCCAAGTGCTAGGATTAAAGGTGTGTGGCACTAGGCCCGACTCCTTTAACCTTTTCTTTAGTGTAAGTCCGGCTGACTGGCACTTTGCTCATCTTTTGACTTAGCTGCCAGTCATTATTACAACTTACATTTTTCAGAGGTACTTTTTCAGGTTACATAATTTCAGGGTTTTATTTTGGCACTTTATAGATACCTCCATTATGTTGTGGTTGATAAATTTCTGGTTTAAATAAAAAAGTTTGCCAAATTTGTCTCATTTATATGTAATGTGTCATCTGTGAAACAGAAAACTATGGGCTGCTGTAGTTTTTGCCTGCCTAGGCTGATCTAAGTCTGATTTACATTCCAGCCTGTTGCAATCATATTTTTATTTTGTTGTGTTTTATTTTTATAGGACCAGGAATAAAACCTCCTGAGGAACGGACAATTGAATACCTAGAAGAAGTTGCAATTACTTTTGCCAAAGGACTAGCTGATAAGAAAATCTCTTTAAAGAGAAACAAGGGATTGATGGAAAGTAAGTGTTCTTGTTGAAGAACAGACAGAGCTGCTTCTTGCCTTTTTAGTTGTACTAACCATTCAAAATGAGTAAAGAGCTGCAAGGCCATCCTTCAAGGAAGAGATGGAGGAAGGAAAGGGAGAAAGAGATATTATTTGTCACCACTCTGCTCTTGGGTCATGTTTTCAACCTTACAATACCACACAATAACTAAAGCTATTGTTTAAAGTCTTGTTATTTTCAAAACTTTTAAACATTGATACAAAGTAGAGGACTGTGCTAGTATAATAAAGCTGCAAATACCCAAGGCCAAGCTTTAACATTTATCAACAAATAAAGGCATGTTTAAAGTAGTGCGTAGTTGGACATTTAACTTATATGTATCAGACAAGGTAAAAAGCAGCTTTTTCAAATAGCCAGAATTACATAAGTCTGTGGACTTGATAAAATAAATTTACAAGAGACCTAACTCTTTCAAACAAATATCTAATCATATTTTATCTTACAGAACTGACATCATATGCTATGACTATTCCATTTGTGAGACAACAGATTTACAAAACAGTGGAAGAAAAAGTACGAAAACAGACCAAAGGCCTTTATCCTGCACCTCTGAAAATAATTGATGTGAGTCTTGCCCTGTAATCCTGCCTGCCTTGTACTTTTTCTTATAGAACAGTATTCTCCACCAGATCTTATCCAAAAGGCCAAGAAGCGAGGAGCAGTACTCTTTATTGCCATTTTGATCACATAAGTCAATCCTTGATGCTGCTACTAAGGTACTTGCCAAAATAAGGAAAGAAGATAGCAAGCTAGTAGGACTCACAGAGAATAATATATTTAGGGGGAAAAAATGCTAGAGATACTCCTTAGTTGATGAGTTTAAAGCTATTATTAAGAGGATCTGGGCTGAGAGATGGCTTAGTGGTTAAGGCGTTTGCCTGCAAAGCCAAAGGACTTCAGTTCAATTCCCCAGGATGCATGTAAGCCAGATGCACAAGGTGGTGCATGCATCTGGAGTTCATTTGCAGAGGCTGGAGGCCCTAGTGTACCCATTTTTTCTCTCTCTCTCTTTCTCTCTCTCTCTCCCCCCACAAATAAATAAATAAAACTTAAAAAAATAAAATAGGATCTAAGGAGATAGCTCAGCAGTTAAAGGTGTTTACTTGGAAAACTTGATGGCCCAGGTTCAATTCCCTAGTACCCAACATAAAGCCAAATGCATGTATTGGGTTTATTTGCATTGGCAAGAGGCCCTTGTATACCCATAGTCTCTCTCTCACACCCTCCCCATCTCATCTTCTCTCTCTGCTCATAAATAAATAAATAAATAATTTTATAAATCTATCAGAAAGTAAGAAATCAGGAAAATAACTTACATCATATTAATGTAATAAGGACAGTAAAATATTGGGCATTAATTAAGACATAATTGAAGCTGGTGGTAGGGTGTGTTTGTCTGACATGTACCAAACTCAAGGTCCTGAGTTACAGTACCAGAATAGCCAACAGGAAGTAGTCAGGCATGGTGGCTCAAGCCTTTTTAATCCCAGTGCTTGGGAGGCAAAGGTAGGAAGATTGCCCTGAGTTCAAGGTCACTCTAAAGCTTCATAGTGAATTCCAGGTTAGCCTGGGCTAGAGAGCCAGTCCCTACCTCAAAAAACCAAAAATAAAAATAAAAAAAAGAGGGCTGGAGAGGTGGCTTAGCGGTTAAGCGCTTGCCTGTGAAGCCTAAGGATCCTGGTTCGAGGCTCGATTCCCCAGGACCCACGTTAGCCAGATGCACAAGGGGGTGCACGCGTCTGGAGTTCGTTTGCAGTGGCTGGAAGCCCTGGCGCGCCCATTCTCTCTCTATATCTGCCTCTTTCCCTCTCTGTCACTCTCAAATAAATAAATAAAAATGAACAAAAAAAAGTTTTTAAATAAATTAATAAAGAGGTAGAGGAAATTGAGACAAACCGATTTTGGTCAAAACCTTTGTCAGAACTAGGTATGGTGGCAAGTGCTTGTAACCAACCCCAATACATGGGAATCTGAGGCATAAGAATCACAAGTTCAAGTCTACCCTGTCTCAAAGAAAAAAAAAATTGTCAGTACCTAAATCTCTTAAAGATGACCCAGTACTATAATTACTAAGATATAATAAGGTACAGAAGGTGTGAAAAAGCTCAAAGAAGATAATTAAAATAGTCACAGGGTTGAAAAAAACCTCTATTGGTAGACTTTAAAACTTAAATAAATATATTACAAAAAACCAGGCATGATGGTCATGCCTTTCAATCCCAGGACTCAGGAAGCAGAGGTAAGAGGATTGCTATGAGTTCGAGGCCACCCTGAAACTACATAGTGAATTCCAGGTCAATCTGAGCCAGACAGAGCCTACCTCAAAAACACAAAACAAAACAAAAGTTATAAAATAAAAAGACAAAAAATTTAAATAAAAAAGAGAATTTTTTTAGTTTAGGAAATTCAATAGTATATAATCAAAATGGAAAAATGGATCAGTCAGCAATATGTTTTTAGCAGAAAACATGAGATTACATAAAACATGAGCTAGGTGTGTAGCTTAGTGGTATAGACCTTGTTTATCTTGCACAAGGTTCTAGATTCAATCCTCAGAACTGCAAAAATAAAAGTAAATTATAAAACATGGTCACCTACCTCCCTCACCACCTTACCTGCATTCATCTCACAGTCTGGGCCAGGAAGTTTGGACAAATACATGTGGTAAGGTATAAAGCTATTTAAATATAAAATAGTGTCTAGGGATATGGTTCAGTGGCTAAAGCACTTGCACTGAAAGCATGAATGCCTGAGGCTGGATCTTCAGAACCTACTTTAAAAAAATATGGGGCTAAAGAGATGGCTTAGCAGTTAAGGCACTTGCCTACAAAGCCTAAGGACCCATGTTCTGCTCTGCAAATCTCACATTAGTCACACACACAAAGGTGAGGCAAACATAAGGTCACACATGCCTACTAGGTGGTGCAAGCATCTGGAGTGTGATGGCAGTAGCTAAAGCCCTGGCATACCAATTCTCTCTCTCAAATTAAAAAAAATGTGGATGCTGTGGTGGGTATCTATAATCCCAGCATGCCTACCAGCAGTAAAGGAGGTAGAGACAGGAATATCCACTGAAAGCTCATAGCCTGGTGAGTAGAGTAGTGAACAATAAGAGATCCTGCCTCAGACAAAGTTGTCCTCTGACCTCCATGTGCACACCATGACACATGTATACCCACACTCCAATGAATACACACACATACAGAAACACAAATACACACATCATGGTCCCATGTTCATAGAGAAAATAAAAAATACAGCATAAGATTAATGCCAGATAATTAGTACAGAGAGGGAATAATCAGTGTGAACCAGTAAGATCAGGAAGAGGCTCATGGAATCTGACCTGAAGAATAAGTGGAGGGTAGGTGAAGGGAAAATTGTGCAGATTGGATGGGCATTTAAATAGTTACAGAAACCATAAAACATGATGTTCTTTAAGGAACACTTAACAAAACTCACTTTTCAAGATGAACAATGAGGTGTCAGTTTATAGAAAGGCAGACTGAAGTAAGATTTTAGAAAGTTGGCAATAATGAGTTGATAGATTTTTACCTTTGTCCTATATTATAGATTGTAGAGAGCCATTTTCATTGTAGTAGATAAAAATGGATTAGAAATAGAGCAGTCAATTAGTTGGCTGACTTGATAACGTAGGGTTGAAGATTCAATAAGACCCTGAAATACAACTAAGTAAAAATAGGAAGATAGCAGTAACCTTGTCAAAGAGGGATCATAAGTTAGGTTTAGAAATGCTGAATTTACATATAGGAAGTCACAGTTTAGAATGTAGATTTGAGCTTTTATTAACATTTTTATTTAATTGCAAGCAGAGAAAGTATGGGCATACCAGGGCCTCTTGGCAATACAAACGAACTCCAGATATATGTGCCACTTTGTGCATCTGACTTTATGTGGGTACTGGACCTGGGCCATCAGATTTTACAAATGAGTGTCTTTAACAGCTGAGCTATCTCCCCCATCCATAGATTCATTTGTTTTGTTTTGTTTTATGGGTCTTGAATTTTGTTTTAATTTTATATTTGGGGGGGCACATGGTCATTTATTTGTCTGTTTTTAATGTTTTATTTGTTTGTTTAAACAGGAGGGGTCATGGGCATGCCAGGGTGTCTTGCCACTGCAAATAAACACCAGACACTTTTTGCATCTGGGTTTACATGGGTGCTAGGGTATTGAACCCAGGCCAGCTTTGCAAGCAAGCACTTTCAACTGCTGAGCCATCTGCCCAGCCCCTTCTTTGTCTTTTGTACTTGCTGTTGTACTTAGAATGGCACCTATCCTTAGATGTAAAGTTGAATTTCATAGTTGCTGATTAATCACGTTTTCTTTTGGTTGTTGTTGTTTTGTTTTGTCTTTTTTGAGGTAGGGTAATTCACTAGGTAGTCTCAGGGTAGCCTCAAACTCATGGCAATCCTCCTACCTCTGCCTCCCAAGTGCTGGGATTAAAGGCATGTGCCACCATACCCAGAGTCACATTTGATGAGGGAAGAATAAAGGTAAAAGTAGAAGCTGAGGCTCTGCCTGCCTTTGGAGAAAGGAAAGAAGATGGAAGATTAAGGTTTGTCTTTCTTTCTGTTTCCGTTTCCTGCTAGATTCAACAGTAGTTTTAGAGATAGAGTTAAGTCAGAGAGCAGTCAGACGCTAAGGCCTGTGCTCTTAGAACTCTAGACTTGTTAGTTTTCCTAAAGGCTAACAACACTAGCCATTTTATTCAGCCTTGTTTTCTATTTAGCCGTTCTGATCCAAAACCTAAATAAGAGCTCTTTTTGTTTTCAGGTGGTAAAAACTGGACTTGAGCAAGGGGATGACTCTGGTTATCTTGCTGAATCACAGGTAGAATTATTTCTGATTTTTTTTCGGTATGTTACAGGAAAGTTAAAGTTATAGTCCTCTGTTTAAAGTGGAGGGAAAAAAACTCAAAACTTAGCACTTTTTTTTCACCCAGTGGTTATTTCTTGTGCTTAATCTCAGTGAACAAAGTAATGGTGGACTGCAGATGCTTGAGGATATAACTAGAAAGAATAGGAGCAGTCATAAGATTTTCAAAATGAATCACTTAGATGGTTTTGTTCTATACTTGGGCTGGATTTATTGTGATAAAAATCCATACAAGGAGGGCTAAGGATATAGCTCAATAGTACAGTGTTTACCTAGCATGCACAAAGCCATAGGTTCAAGCCCCAAAACAAAAAGAGGGAAATGTTGCTTAAAATGTATATATGTGTGTGTGTGTATATATATACATATACATATACATATACATATACATATACATATACATATACATATACATATACATATATATATATATATATTATTTTTTAACTTGTTAGGGCTTATAGATAGACTGTTGAAGTCCAGCCTCTTTTTGATGAATTAGGAAATGAAAGCTGTCCTGTCCTACTCTAAATCTTACACTATGAACCACTGAATTGAGACTTGTTTTCCATAAGTGTTAAGATACTTTTTAGCCCAGCCTGGTGGCCCACACTTTTAATCCCAGTATTTGGGAGGCAGAGTTAGGAGGATCACCTTGAGTTTGAGGCCACCCTGAGACTACATAGTAAATTCCATGTCATCCTGGGATAGAGCAAGACCCTGCCTAAAAAAAAAACAAAAAAGATACCTTTTAGAGAGAAGTGGGTATGGCGCCGGGCAGTCTGCTACAATGGAAAGAGAACTGTGGTTGGGAGTCAACCTATCTGAGTTCACATTCCATTTCTGTTACTTTGAGGCAGCATTGCCATAACATCCCCTGACTTCTTAGTCTTTAACTTGAGCAGGTGTTTGGAGGAGATTATGAAGACCTATTTTGCTCTGACACTCTTCATAGTCATCTACAAATAGTTGAGCCCCCACTCATAGCTATACTGGGATGCATGCAATCAATGGGCTAAGAGCTGGACATGCCTGATGAGTGTTTTCTTGCAAAAGTTAACCACCTCTCTGCTATAAAGAATCTTGGCTGGGTATGGTGGAACATGCCTTTAATCCCAGCATTGGGGAGGTAGAGGTAGGAGGATTGCTGTGAGTTCGAGGCCAGCCTGAGACTGCATAGTAAATTCCAAGTCTATCTGGGCTAGAATGAGACCCTACCTTAAAAAACCAAAAAAGGTGGGGAGGGGATATGATGGAGAATGGAATTTCAAAGAGGAAAGTGTGGGGGGGGGGTATTACCATGGGATATTTTTTATAATCATGGAAAATGTGAATAAAAATAGAGAAAAAAAATGTTTAATAAAATTTAAAAAAAAAATAATTTCTCGGGCTGGAGAGATGGCTTAGCGGTTAAGCGCTTGCCTGTGAAGCCTAAGGACCCCGGTTCGAGGCTCGGTTCCCCAGGTCCCACGTTAGCCAGATGCACAAGGGGGTGCATGCGTCTGGAGTTCGCTTGCAGAGGTTGGAAGCCCTGGCGCGCCCATTCTCTCTCCCCCTCTATCTGTCTTTCTCTCTGTGTCTGTCGCTCTCAAATAAATAAATTAATTAAAAAAAAAAAAGAATTTCTCTTGAGAGCTTAGTAACATCCAAAGCCTTCAAAGTAGTGGTAAGACAGTGCTCCAAATGAGGATAGTCAAGAAAAACACCTCAGATGTGGTTGAGCCAGGCTTCTGTGGCACAGACACAGCTGAGACCCCCTGAAGACCCTGAGGAACTGGAGGGAAAAGTGAACCATGACTGTGAGGTTCTACCTTTTCTTGTTCTCTTTTACTTTTCAGAAATTTGGAGAGCTTGCAATGACCAGAGAATCAAAGGCCCTGATGGGACTTTATCATGGCCAGGTCCTGTGCAAGAAAAATAATTTTGGAGTACCACAGAAGAATGTTAAGTAAGCTAAACTTCCTAGAACTTCTTTGTGAATTTCATTGTACACAAAGTTTATAGATGCTTTGATAGCCTGCAGGACTAGATTTCTGTTATCCGTTCTGTCCTGAGCACATTAGAGCCTTTATTCTGTTTGTTTGATTTGGTTGGTTGGTGGATGTTTGTTTGTGGTAAGGTCTCTCTATAGCCCAGGCTGACCTGGAACACACTCTGTAGTCTCAGGCTGGCCTTGAACTCACAGCAGTCTTCCTACCTCGGCCTCCCAAGTGCTGGGATTAAAGGTGTGCACCACCATGCCCAGTTTAGAGTCTTTATGCTAAGAACATTTTTCCAACAAAAGTTCTGGGTTTTCTCTAGGTTCTTCTAGTTACTCCTGTAAAGCTTTCTGGTCTCATTTATGACCTCTAGCAATCTGTTATAGCCTTCTGAACAGAACAGAGAACCAGGCACATGTACTCTGTTCTGTTCCATGTTATCTCTCCCAGTGACCTGAGATGCCATCTCAGAACACATGCTTCTTCCTTAGTAAAAGACAGAAAACCCTGTATTCACTGTGTCGCCCAGGCTGGCCTCAGATTTGCAGCCTCCTGAATGCTGAGATTACAGGCTTGTGCCACCCTCCTGGCTTTTAGTTGCTCTCTTCAGCTTCTGGGAGTTGACAGTGCAAGCAGTGGGGAAGTTTATACTTGCCTATCTCATGCCTGTCGCATCAGAAACCTTTGTCAACATCATGCCATCCTAATAGTCTATCAGCATCGGAAATATCACAGCATCTCTAAACACCTTCTAGCACAGTGATCTCAACTTAGTTCTTTATGACCCCTTTAGGAGACACTTGAGTGTCTTAGAACATTTTTGGTTGTCACACTGGGGAGGAAGAGATGGTTCAGGCATCTGGCAGTTAGAGAATCTGCTGCTATACATCCTTCAGTGCAGGAACAGCCTCCATAATTACCCAGGTAAAAAAGCCAGAGGTGTTGAGATTGAAAGACCCTGTTCTAGCTAAATTGCTATGAGGGATATAAAAAAGCAGATAATGTCACTGCCTTCACTGTCCTTTCTTCTTCAATGGGATTGAACCCCAAATCAAATACAGGATATGGATAAGAAGTCTGGTGAGGGAGGATTCTAGTCATGTGGACTGATTTCCAAATAGAATATCTAGTACAACCTGAAACTTCTTCAGCATGCTTAGTGACCATTACCAATCAAACCCATTGATTTAATGGGTATAGTAAATTATTTCCTTATTGCAGTATAATAATGATGACTGCATAAATATGCCTATCTTCACACATTCTACAGAAATCAAATAGATTAACCAGAAAAGCAAGTCTTCCTTGAACAACATAAATTGAAGGCAAAGACTATCACTAACTTCTAGGAATGGGACTTAATTGTGATGGGAAAGGAAGGAAACAAAAAGGAAAACAAAAACCAGAAATATTGGAGAATGAGAGATGGCTCATTGGTTAAAAGTACTTGCTTGCAAAACCTGCCAGCCTTCATTCAATTCCCTAGCCACCCACATAAGGCTGGAGACACAAAAAGTAGTGCATGTATCTAGTGTTATTTTGCAGCAACAAGAGACCTGGTGTGTTCATTTTATCCCATGTGTCTGGAGTTCGTTTGCAGTGGCTAGAAGCCCTGGCATGCTCATATCCTCCCTCCCTCCCTCCCTCCCTCCCTCCCTCCCTCCCTCCCTCCCCCTCTCTCTCTCTCTCTCTCTCTCTCTCTCTCTCTCTCTCTCTCTCTCTCTCTCTCCATCCCTCCTCCCTCCTTCTCTCTCTGACTGTAACAAATAAATAAAAAGTAAATCTTTAAAGCCTGGTGTGGTGGCTCACGCCTTTAACCCGAGGAGACAGAGGTAGGAGGATCGCCATGAGTTTGAGGCCACCCTGAGACTATATAGTGAATTCCAGGTCAGCCGGCTAGAGGGAGACCTCAAAAAACCAAAATAAATAAATAAAATAAAATCTTTGTTAAAAAAGAGACCTGGTATGTTAACACATATAAACATGTGCAAATAAAATTTTTCTTAATATATTAAGCCAGGTATTAAGGAATTAAGCACACATTTTTAAATTTTTTTTTGTTTTTTTTATGTTTATTTATTTATTTGAAAGTGACAGAGAAAGAGGCAGAGAGAGAGAGAAAAAAAATGGGCATGGCCTCCAGCCAATGCAAACGAACTCCAGATGCATGTGCCCCCTTGTGCATCTGGCTAATGTGGGTACTGGGAAATAGAGCCTCAAACCCAGGTCCTTTGGCTTCACAGGCAAGCACTTAACCACTAAGCCATCTCTTCAGCCCCTAAGCACACATTTTAATACTAGCACTCAACTCAGGAGACTGAGGTAAGAGGATGACTAAGGTCCAGGTCAGCCTGGCCTAGAGTGAGATTCTGCCTCAAAAATAAATAAATAAATGTACTGCAAACAAAAAGGAGGAGGGAGGGAGGAAGGTAGGTGCTGGAGATGGCTCAGCAGTTAAGGTATTTGCCTGCAAAACCTAACAACCCAAGTTCAATTCCCCAGTGCCCACATAAAGCCAGATGGATGCACAAAGCAGCATATGCATCTGGAGTTCATTTGCAATGACAAGGGGCCCTGGCAAACCCATTCTGTATACCTCTTTCTCTCTCTCTTCCTCTGTTGGGCATGCCCAGTACTCAGGATGCTGAGGTAGGAGGACTGCTGTGAGTTTGAGACACACCTGAGATTACATAGTGCATTCCAGGTCAGCCTGGGCCAAAGCAAACCCTATCTTATAAAAATAAATAAAACCAAGAAGAAGAAAGAAGAGAAAAGAAAAAAAATAAAACGAACAAAAGAAAGGGACTAGAGAGATTGCTCAGTGGTTAAAGGCGCTCGCTTGTAAAGCCTTATGACCTGGATTTGATTTCCCAGTACCCACATAAAGTCAGGTGCAATAGTGGCACCTGTGTCTGGTTTATAGTGACAGGAAGCCCTGGTGTGCCCATTTTGCTCACATTCATTCATTCATTCTCTCTTCCCTTGAAAAATAGGTAAATAAAAATATTTTTTAAAAAGAATAAATAAAGGAGGGAGGGAGGATGCAAGCCAGATTTGTAATGTCAGCTCACTTGTACAGCACTCTAGATTCTGAAATAGGATTGCCATGAGTTTAAGGTCTACTTGGACTCTATAGTGATTTCAAGGCTAGCCTGAGCCACATAGCAAGACCCTATCTCAAGAAGTGAAGGGCTGTGGATGTCATTAAGAGTTAGCATGCATAAGGTCATGATAGATTTGATCCTTAGCAGAGAGGGGAGAGGAGCAGAGGGAGGGAAGGAAGGAAGGAGGAAAGGAAGTGGGGAGGAAAGAAAAGTGGGGGAAGAAAGACTCTTTGATGCAGAAGAGGGTACCGTTTTTTGAGGATAGTTAAGTCACTCACACTGCTACTCCCATGTACATACAGCAGATAGCATGTAGTACTACCCAGACATATTGTTACTATGTACTAATAGGCAAAAAGAGACAATATTCATTAAAGTTAATATAAAAAGAAAGAATGCAATGATTGTAATGGGGAGGAAATATGATGGAGAATGGAATTTCAAAGGGGAAAGTGGGGGGGAGGGAGGGAATTACCATGAGATTTTTTTTTATAATCATGGAGAATGCTAATAAAAAATAAATAAAAATAAAAAGAAAGAATGTGATTGTATTTTAACTTAGGAAAATTCTCCTAAAACAACCACAATGCAGAAGAGAACTAATGAAACAGTCCTAAATTTGAATTGACTATCATTATTAGTTAATAAGTATTTGCAGTTAAAGACAAAAATTACCTGGCATCAAAAATTCAGAAACAGGGCTGGAGAGATGGCTTAGTGGTTAAGCACTTGCCTGGGAAGCCTAAGGACCCCAGTTCGAGGCTCAATTCCCCAGGACCCACGTTAGCCAGATGCACAAGGGGGCATACATGTCTGGAGTTCATTAGCAGTGGCTGGAAGCCCTGGCGTGCCCTTTCTCTCTCTCTCTCTCTCTCTCTCTCTCTCTCTCTCTCTGTCACACTCAAATAAATAAATAAAAATGAACAAAAAAATTTTAAAAAAATTCAGAAACTGATTGACAGAAAAGTAGGGTATAAGTTGACCTGACTTGGAAAAGATATAAAGACTTGCTGATTTCTTTTTTATTTTATTTTATTTCAGAGAGAGAGAGAGAGAATGACAGAGAATTGGCATGTCAGGGCCTCAGCCACTGCTATCGAACTCCAAATGCTTATGCCACCTAGTGGGCATGTGCAACCTGCACTTGCCTCACCTTTGTGCTTCTGGCTTACATGGGATCTGGAGAGTAGAACATGGGCCCTTAAGCTTCACAGGCAAGTGCCTTAACCACTAAGCCATCTCTTCAGCCCTTGAATACAGTTTCTAAACATTATAATGAGAAGTGTTAGGAATGGAATTTTATCCCTCATTAAAAATTTAATTTAGAGCCGGGCATGATGGCACGCACACCTTTAATCCCAGCACTCAGGAGGCAGAGGTAGGAGGGTCACAGTGAGTTCAAGGCCACCCTGAGACTCCATAGTGAATTTCAGGTCAGCCTGAGCTAGAGTGAGACCCTATCTCAAATAAACAAACAAAAAAAAAAATAGGGGTTGAAGAGATGGCTCAGAAGCTAAAGTGCTTGCTTGCAGAGCCTGCTAGCCCAGGTATGATTTCTTAGTGCCCATGTAAAGCCAGATGCACAAAGTAGCATATGCATCTGGAGTTCATTTATAGCAGCAGGAAGCCTTGGCACACCTATTCTTTCTCTCTCTTTTCCCCACTCTCTCTTTTCCCCACCCTCTCTCTTTCCTTCACTATCTCTCTCAAATAAAAATTTTTAAAGAAATAGTTGGAGAGATAGCTAAGTGGGTAAGAGTGCAATCATGGGGGCCTCTGAGGAAATGAGACCACCTGAGTTCAGTTCCCTAGCACCCATGTAAACAAGCTGGTATGGCCACACATGTCTGTAATCCCAGTCTTATGAGGAAGAGAGAATCATTGGTGTGGGGGGGGGGGGGGAGGAAGGCTTATGAAAGCAGCAAGCTCCAGAATTAGTGATAGATTAGAGATTCCATCTCAAGGAAACATGCACAGGGGCTATGTAGAGGGCCACCTTAAGTTCTCCTTTGGCCTCTGCACGCAGGTTCACAGAGCTTCACATTTGCACATATGTGCATATATCACACATACTACACAACACTAGTTATTTACTATAGGATAGTAATGTAATGTGCTATATATTGTTCCAGAATTTATGGAGAGAACTAAGAGCAATAATCACTTATACTCCTTGGTCCTCAGAAAGCTTAAACTATAATTGAGGAGAGGCAGTGATCATGTACATGAAGCCCTTGCAGAATCTTGGGGGTAAATCAAGTGCTTCTGCCAAACCCAAGGGGAATAATGGGTGAAAAAGGCAAAGATGTACATGTGACAAGGTGTTGAGAGAAAGAGCATTACATGCTATAATTACTATGTTCTGGAAGGCTGAGGCAGGAGGATTGCTGCAAGTTCTGGGCCAGAACTCCAGATGCTGACACAAGAGGATTGCCATGAGTTCAAGGCTAGCCTGAGCTGTGTAGCCAGACTTTGTCTCAAAAAAACTAAGGGTTGGGCCAGGCGTGGTGGTGCAGGCATCTTTAATCCCAACACTCGGGAGGCAGTGGTAGGAGTATTGTCATGAGTTCGAGGCCACCCTGAGACTACATAGTGAATTCCAGGTCAGCCTGAGCTAGAGTGAAGCCCTACCTTAAAAAAACAAAAAACTAAGGGTTGGGGATATAGTTCAGGGTTATGAAGTGTATAAGTTTGAGGCCAATCTGAACTACATAGCGAGGCCCTCAAAAAAATAAAATAAAAAACCATCTCTGAAGTGAACAAATAAGAAGTTACTCTTTACACTTATCCCAGCAAGTTGGCTTTTGTTTCAGAAAATAAAAATTTTCTTGTAGACTTGAGTTTAGAGTGGGTGGTTTTGCTTCCCAAGAGCTCCAGGCATGACTGAAAATTGGGATAATTCTGCCTTAATGGGAAGACTAATTCTTTTACACCCGATTTTTGCATGTAACTTCAGAAATAACTTAGTAGGATTTAGAGAGAGATGGCTAAGCAGTTAAGGCACTTGCCTGCAAAGCCTAATGACTCGGGTTTGATTCACCAGGACCCACGTAAAGCCAGATGCACAAAGTGGCACATGCATCTGGAGTTCCCATTCTCTCTGTCTCTGTTCTCTGTCTCCCTCTGTCTCTCTGATTGTAAATAAGTAAAAAATAATAACTTATTAAAGCCATATTTTTGGATAGAAATTATCAAAAGCACCTTATACTTGTGTCTGCTTTAGTTGTCTTATTGGATGATAAGTTGATTTGTCGTATTTTACTGAAAGGACTAAAAGTTGTTTACCAAAATCATTTCCTCCTTCCCTTCTAGACATCTAGCTGTTCTTGGTGCAGGTCTGATGGGAGCTGGCATCGCCCAGGTCTCTGTGGATAAAGGGCTAACGACGTTACTTAAAGATACTACAGTGGCTGGGCTAAGCCGGGGACAGCAACAAGTGTTCAAAGGGTAAGCCTGCTCTAAGCTTTTGCGAGTTAAAATGTTTCTTTGGTGGAGGGGTGGCATGTTTGTTTTTTGCCATCACTGATTACTTTTACCTGTATATAATAAGTGCTATACTCTATAGTTAAGCCAAGCTTCTTTTGATTTATTTTATTGACCATCTTCATACATAATATATTTTGGTCATGCTTATGTCATTACTCTTTTGTCCTCCCTTCCTCATCCCCCTTCCACGTAGTCCTTTCTTTCCAATTAATTCCTCTTCTATTTTGATACTTTTTTGGGGGTTTTTGTTTGTTTGTTTGTGTGCCTTCCTTCTTAATGACATGTTAATGGGCCCAATATTGTTCAGGTCTTGTGCAGGTAATGGCAGCTGCTATGAGGTCATGAATACAACTGACACTTTATATCCAGATGACAGCATTCCAGAGCACTCTTCCCCATCCTTTGGCTCTTACATTCATTCTGCTACCTCTTCTGCAGTGTTCCTGAACCTTAGAGGGTGTGATAGAGATATCTCATTTAGTTCTTCTCAGCACTTTGACAGGTTTTGAGTTTCACCAGAAGTTACCACCATCTGCAAAAAGAAGTTTCTCTGACAAAATTGAGAGCAGCACTAATCTATGGCCATAAACATAAGTATTTAGAGGGCAATTTGATGGATACAACATATCTATTTGCCAAGTACAATAGCAGCTTCTTTTAGGGCCTGTAATCTCCCCAACCATAGGCTTTTGACTAGGTTTTCAGTACCAGACATGAATTCCCTCCACAGAATGAGCCTCAGATGCAGTCAGATTGCAGTTGTTAACCCCATAACAGACATACCACTATTGCACCAATGGGTATATCTTGCCTGGATGGACAGTTGTGAAGCTCACAGGGTCAATTGCTGGTTAAGATTATTGATTTTTCTCACCCAGCAGCTTGCACAGCACTTTCTAGCACTATGACAGCTAACTAGCAGGAAGAAAACTTTCAGCTGGATTTCCCAGTGTCCAACAACTGACACATGTGGGGTCTTCAGTAGTTAGGGTCTTACAATATAGTTCTGTTGGGCAACCAAGAGCATCGGCAATAATCTGTATTGTTAGCAGGGGGCCTTAGCAACCTCCCTGACCAACAACTAACTAGGAAATATCCCATCTTTAGTACTGAGATTTTCCTGTAATTTTTTTAAATATCTTTATTTATTTTAAAGAGACAAGCAGAGGCAGACAGAGATGAGGGGGGAAGAGAGTGAGTATAGGTGTGCCAGAGCCTCCTATTGCAAATGAATGCCACATTTGTGTGCCACTTTATGCATCTGGCTTTATGTGGGTTCTAGGGACTCTGCCACCAGGTTTTGCAAGCAAGCACTTTTAACCAATAAGCCATCTCTCTGAGAGAGAGAAACAGAAAAAGGCAGAGAGAGAATAAGTACACCAGGGCCTCCAACTACTGTAAATGAACTCCAGATGCATGTGCCACCTTGTGCATCTGGCTTTATGTGGATACTGGAGAATCAAACCTGGGTCCTTAGACTTCACAGGCAAACACCTTAACAACTAAACCATCTCTCCAGCCCTCTATTAATAAATTTTGTTTTGGTTTTTGGTTTTTCAAGGTAGGGTCTCACTCTGGCTCAGGCTGACCTGGAATTCACTATGTAGTGTCAGGGTGGCCTCAAAGTCATGGCAGTCCTCCCTAGTGCTGGGATTAAAGGCATGCACCACCATGCCAGGCTTATTAATAGATTTCTAAATGCCATTTACTTTCATTTTTTATTGACAATTTTTTGTTTTGTTTTGTTTTTGTTTTTCGAGGTAGGGTCTCACTCTAGCCCAGGCTGACCTGGAATTCACTCTGTAGTCTCAGGGTGTCCTCGAACTCACAGCGATCCTCCTACCTCTGTCTCCCAAGTGCTGGGATTAAAGGCGTGCACCACCACGCCCGGCTTATTGACAATTTTTATAATGTAGTAAATCCCTTCCCATTACCTTTTTGACCCCATCCTCATTCTCTTAAATGCGATTTTTTTATGCTTCTGTATCAGACTAGAAATTCTCAGTCCTGTGGATTTTGTTGTGGTTTGTATATACTTGCAGCAGAATGTATTACTGAACCCACAGGACTCTGATGGAAGGATTGAGGGGAGGATGTGAGAAAAAGTGGGATAACTACAGGGTAAGGCAGGGCCAATATCAAGGTTCTAGAGCCTTTCTTTTCTCATGGCTATAACAAAGTAGAGCTTTTTCCTAGTGAACCTGTGATGTCTAAGGCTTTGCAGGCTGTGTTTCCATCTTTCCTCTGAATTAATAATGGGAGAATATGATTCTGCCACCATTGCCACTACTCCACCACCTGTCCACTCTCTCACACATGTGCCACCAGTTTTTCAGAGGGGAAATGAAAGCAGCAGCTCAACAAGTGAGCTTGGTTTCAGTCCAGTGTTCTACACAAATGTGGTGAATGAGCTAGCTGAATTAGATACTGTTAAGATTTTTTTTTTGCTGAGTGGGTACAATTTGTTCCTTAAGTGGATTGTCATCTCTTATTAGGAGAAGAGCTTATACACTGCTGCCACAGTGCTGACCAGGACCTGGCAGTTGGGTCACATTGACAGATTACTATATGGTAAAAAGTAGACGGAGAAAAAAAGGAAATGAAGTAAAACTTTCTGCTCAAAATATTTATAAAACAAAACAAGCAGGTTATTCCCATCCAGTATGCTACCAAAATGAGAAACTTACTATAGTAGATAGTAGTATAGTAGATAAGTATATAGATGACAGCCTCATCCGAAACCTCTGGCAGAAAACAAACAGCCAGCAAGTTTCCTTGTTAATCTTAGAAACATCAGGTTAGGTTCTGCAAGTGCCACTCAGGACATGTTGTGTCCTGTCCCTTTCCAAAATCGTTTCATTAAGCATTAAAATTAGAGGCACTGGGGCTAAAGAGATGGCTTAGTGGTTAAGTCGTTTGCCTGCAAAGCCAAAGTACCCCAGTTTAATTCCCCAGGACCCACATAAGACAGATGCACAAGGGGACACACACTTCTGGAGTTGGTTTGCAGTAGCTGAAGGTCCTGACTTGCTCATTCTGTCTCTTTCTCCTTCTCTCTCTTTCTCTTTCGTAAATAAACAAATGAAATTTTTTTAATAAAAATAAATTTAAAAAAAGAATTAGAGGCACTGATAATAGTTTGCATTCTGACAAATCTCTTGTGGCTGACTGCTGTTGTGGTTGTATGAAACTAAGTGCTTCCCTTACGACTTTAATTGTATACTTCTTTGAATGTACCTGTCTGTATCTTCTGTTTTTCTTTTAGTTAAGGAAATTAGTGAATGGGTTTTAGCCTCATTATTCATCTAGAGGAAAATTCTAGGTTACTTATTCTGAAAGTATGGTCAGAGTGAACTTAACAAAACCTTTTTCTTTAGCAACAAAAAAATGCTCAGTTAACTGAATAACAGGAATCCTTTTTAGCTCTCCCTTGGGAAAAGAGAAACCTAGAATAAATATTTAATGTGATCAGTACAGTGTGTGCTATTAGATGCTGAGTGGGAAGTGGATTGACAATAGGAGAAATAATGCCCACTGGGGAGGTAGCTCAGTGGTAGAGTGCAGGCTGAGGTCTTGGGTTCACTCCCCTACACCAGGGCTGGGTTAATAATGCTTGAATTCTGTCCCCTAGGAGATCATAATTAGAAAACAATGTAGATGAGCCACATAGGCAGTTATAACACCAGGTAGTCTAGGACATACTCTGGTTCTTTCCCCTGTGGCAAGTAGAGACTTTATTTACTCTGATCTCCCTGGAAAATTGAACTGTATTGTGAATAACATAATTTTTTAAGTTGAACATTTAGGGGCATTTTATAGTACCAAGCATGTTTGCTCAGGTCAGCCTATCTTCAAATGCTAATATTCTCCTTCAACTATGTACTTGGCCACAAACCTCTCAGAGTCTCTAAGCAGCCCCCTCAAAATAGGGTTAATCAGAGACCGAATAGTGTTGGATAAAGTGCATAGCAACTATAGGCCCATGAACAATCAATGACCAATAGTTGTTTCTTCCACTCTGAGTAGGAATGTGTTTTTTATAGATTGAATGACAAAGTGAAGAAGAAAGCTCTAACATCATTTGAAAGGGATTCCATCTTCAGCAACTTGATTGGACAGCTTGATTACCAGGGTTTTGAAAAGGCTGACATGGTGATTGAAGCTGTTTTTGAGGACCTTAGTATTAAGCACAAAGTGCTAAAGGAAGTAGAAGCGGTAAGTAGGGGACCTGTTATACTTGAATCATGGTGGAGTGAGTGGAGGGCATCAAGATGCAAGTTTTTGTTTTTGTTATTTATTTATTTTGGTTTTTTTAGACAAGATCTCTCTCTGTACCCAAGGCTGGCCTGAAATTCAATGGGTAGTTCAAGCTGGCCTTACCTCATGGTGATCCTTCTGCCTCAGCCTCTCAAGTATGGGGGATTAAAGGTGTGAGCCACCATGCCCAGCTATGTTGGAGTTATTACTTTTTATTTATTTGTTATTATTTATTTAGATAATATTAGGAATAGAACCCAGGGCCTCATGATTGCAAGGCAAGTACTGTACCAACTGAACTATATCCCCAAGCCAAGATGGGGATTTTAAATTTTGTCTTCTTCTATTTTGTACATGTATGTGTATGGTGTGCATACACATATGTGCATGTTTAGGCTAGAGGTTAACATAATGTCTTCTTCAAATGCTCTAACCTAGAGTTCACCAATTGGGTTAGACTAGATAGCCAGCAAGCCCTAAGGATTCTCCTATCTCCACTTCCCCAATACTAGAAATACAGGCATGTACCACTATGCCCAGCTTTCACATGGGTGCTGGGGATCCAAACTCAGGCCTTCATGCCTGTATGGCAAGCACTTAATGACTGAGCCACCTTCCCAGCCCTACAGTGTGGGATTTTTTGTTTAATATTTTTTTTTATTTATTTGAGAGAGAGAAAGTGGTAGAGAGAGAGAATGGGCACACCAGGGCCTCTAGCCACTGTAAACAAGCTCCAGATGCATGTGCCTCCTTGTGCATCTGGCTTATGTGGGTCCTGGGGAATCGAATCAGGGTCCTTAAGCTTCACAGGCAAATGCCTTAACTGCTAATCCATTTTTAAAGGAATGATAGGAATCTCAAAGGTTCTTAGGACTTGTTGTTGTTTGGGGTGTATGTATGTGTTTTGTTTTTTTTCCAAAGTAAGGTCTCACTGTAGCCCAGGCTGACCTGGAACTCACTGTGTAGTCACAGCAGTCCTACCTCTACCTCCCGAGTGTTGAGATTAAAGGGGTGTGCCACCACACCCTGCTCTGCTCAATGGTTCTTTTTTCTAAATAAAGTTTTTATGTGAGCTCATATCTACTGTGTATGTTAGAATAATCAAGCCTAAATCCTAAGAGAAGAAAGTTAAATAGCTTATTCTCCTAAGCACAGGGCTCGTTAATTTAATTTATGTAGCAGGTCGGTCACTTAGGCATATAAATAATTTCATGAAGTCTAGCCAGATGTTTTGGGATTTTTTTTTTTTTTGATTGGGTGCAAGTCATAACCAAATGTCTTCAGGCTTAAGCAGCAAAAATAGTTTGTCCAAACAATTCAGATGATTGTTCTGTGGAAATGGCTATTTTGGTCCTGTTCCCAAGTGCCCATTTGCCAGTTCTTAAGATGGGATAACAGAAACAAAACAAGTACTTGATGTGGTAGTATAAAGAAAGAGCCCAAAAAGAGTAATTTTTTTTAAAAAAGAAAGAAAGAACCCAACAAAGGAGAAATGGCAGTGATACCAGGCAAGACTAGCCTGCAGTTAGAGAAACATAATGTAAGTACATGTGAATTGTTACTAACTTGGAAACACACTGGTGTTTGCAGCAACAAGCTCTGATAAAGCATCCTAAAACACTCTCCTATGTGGGTACAGTTAAAGAGCAAACCTGTGACAGTTTAGAAACTAAAGACTGGGAGCTCCATCAGGGACAAATTCCACTTGGGAGACACATTCCAAATTTTTTCAGAGTCCAGAATTCTAACCATAACATGATAGAACCCTTCCTTCAGAATCTTCTTTGGGAAAAATATAATGCCAGACACAATTGAATGAAAAACTTAAGAAGAAAACTGGATAGGTTCACGTCCTATCTGTGCTAAATGGCAATTCAACTTAGAGATTTAGATGATGATCCCAGACTTCAGAGAGTACTGCTAAGCCAGGGACAGACAGATTACACAGTCATAACCCACAGGATATGATATTTGTCCTCTTGGAAAATCTAGATTGAAACCTGTCAGAATGAAGACTATGTTCATGTCAGGAGTTGGGAAACCATTGGTAAAAGAAAAGAGAAAGAAGAGAGGCTCTATCTAGAGAAGAGCAGACTAAACAAACTAAAATCATAGTTACAGAGGACACTTCATGGTTACGGGAGAGAACAGGTGGGATAGCCCTTAAAGGGGGGAAAAAAATAGGACTTGTATATAGGTTAGAGAAATGGCTCAGCAGTTAAGGTGCTTGCATTCATGGCCTGCCAGCCCAGATTCAGTTCCCTAGTATCCATATAAAGCCAGATGCACAAAGTGGCATATGTATCTGGAATTAATTTGTAGTGGCAAAAGGCCATGGCATAACCATACTTTCCTCCCTCCCTCCCTCCATCCCCCCCACCTCAAATAAAATTTAAAAAGTTAAAAAGGATTTGTATGTGACCTCTGGTACACAATGAAGAGGAACCAGGCAGTACTGAGCAGATAGAGAAGGAGGGAAAATGTTCAGGGAATCATTGAATCTTAGCAGAAAGTAAGGAAAGATTGGTTTCAGGTACAGGTTGTACATAGGAAAAATCCAACATGTTATGGCTGTTAATGTCCTTGGTTAAATCAGGCAAAGTAGGAATAATCCAAGAAGATATTCAGAAGATGTGAAAGAGTAAAGTCCAGAGGAAATATATATATACACACAATCCAAAAAAAAAAAAAAAAAAACCAGGTAGAAGACCTTAAGGAGAGCATCAAGCCCATTCTCTCTCTCATCTGGCCTTTGCTTACTTAAGGAAATTTCAAATCTGAATCTACTAGTAGTTCTTCAAGAATTTCAGTTACCTTCTCTTATCCTCTCTAGAACTAAACAAATCCATTCTTGACCTTCTTTACAAGACACATATTGTTTCTAGACCTTTCCCTGTTCTGATGTCCCCTTTATTATCTCATCATGTCTCCATACACAAACCACCACTTCTTTAGAATACTGTGACCTAAACAGCTACTTCCCTCTTCAGTTCTTTAGGGCTCTGTAGAGATTTCTGGTCCTAAATAGCATTGATTTCAGGGCTGGAATCACTCGTGGGAGTATATTAAGCTAGAAACCTGGTTGAGAGTCTAATGCTTCTCCACATGGCCTCCCTCTTCCCATGGCTGGCCTCACACAGTAGTTTTGCCAGAACTTCTCTACCACATTGGTACCTGCCTCCAAGAACAAAAGAAGAAATTGCACAGCCTCACAATGAGACTTGGAACTGGCAAGAACACTTCTGTTGTGTGTCATTGGTAAAACCAAGTCACAAGTCCAGCCCATGTTCAAGAGGAACAGAAATAGACTCCACCTCTGGACGGGAGAAATGACCAAGGAAGGGAAGAATTATTGCCAGCCATCCTTGAAAAAATTGGTTTGCTCTTGCTAGAAGAGATGGTGATGGTGGTTGTTATTGAGATAGGGTCTCACTCTAGCGCAGGCTGGCCTTAAGCTCACAGCAGGTCCTACTACCTCTGTTTCCCGAGTGTTGGGACTAAAGGCTATATATATTTTTTTGGTTTTTTGTTTGTTTTTGAGACAGGGTCATGTATCCCGGGCTGGCCTCCAACTCACTATGTAGCCAATGATAATCATGAACTTCTGATCTTCCTGCCTCTACCTATTGAGTTCTGGGATCGAACCCAAAGCTTTGTACATGCAAAGTAAGCAGTCTACCTACCAACTGAACTATACCCCAGCCCCTCAAGGAATTTCCCATCAGCATTGATTCCATACCACTAATGACACAACTCGAAACTATGTTCACTCTCATATGGTCACATTATGCTGTCAACTCATATTCCATTTTTCCATTTTTGGTTAATTAAAATCATGGGATCTAGGCCAGGCATGATGCTGCACACCTTTTATCCCTACACTGGGGAGGATGAGGTAGTAGAATTGTCCTGAGTTCAAGACCGGTCTAAGCTACAGAGTGAGTTCCATGTTATCCTGAGCTAGAATGAGATACTGCCTTGAAAAACAACAGAAAAGAGAGTAAGGTCAACACATTCCCCAACACAAAAGCCTGAAGTAACCTATAAATGTCTGGATAAGTGAGGTCTTAGCAGGTATGGATGAAAGGGTGGGTAGTCACTCATCTTTACTGTGAACTCTGGGTCCTTTGGCTTCACAGGCAAATGCCTTAACCACTAAACCATCTTTCCAGCCTCATGACACATTCTTAAATGCTTTCTCCCTACAGGTGATTCCAGAACACTGTATCTTTGCCAGTAACACATCTGCTCTCCCAATTAATCAAATTGCTGCTGTCAGCAAAAGACCAGAGAAGGTAAACACTAAACAGAGAAAACCCTTGAAATATTTAACTTAGCCTCTAGGTGATGAAAATTTAGAATGCAAGTAGAAAAAGGACCAGTGTGGACTGTGAGGTTCATGGAAGTAGTTCCTAGAAAATGGGCATAGAAAAGAAAATGCAAGCCTAACAACCCTGGTTCTATTCCCCAGTACCCACATAGAGCTGGATACACAAAGTGGTACATACATCTGGAGTTTGCTTGAAGCAGCTAGAATCCCTAGAGTGCCCTTTCTCTCCTCCACCCCTCCAGAGACAGAGGGAAGGGGGGAGATAAATAAGATTCATTTTAAAAAAAGAAAAGCAAGCTGGGCTACAGCAAGATACTTACCTCAAAAAAAAAAAAAAAAAATTAAGCCTGGTGTGGTGGCACATGCCTTTAATCCCAGCACTTGGGAGGCAGAAGTAGTAGGACCACCATGCATTTGTGGCCACCCTAAGATTACATAGTGAATTTCAGGTCAGCCTAGGCTAGAGTGAGATCCTACCTTGGGAAAAGAAAAAAGAAAGAGAGAGAGAAAGGCAAATGGCATAACCTACAAATGGTAGAAATAAGTGGAATAAAACTTAAAGTACACTTTTTTCAAGTTCAAACTACAAAACCTACTTTATCCTACAATTAGGTATTAAATGATAGGCCCTAATATAAAAAAGATATTCAATTCAGCTACAGAGCAGGATGTAGTGACTGTCTAAGGAACCAAAGAACCTGGGGGTTCACAGAAACAAGACCTTCTGCCCAGAACATGAAAGGCCTGGGAGCAGAAACACTTTCAGTGAGCATTTGGAATAGTGCCTAGAATGTTCTTTGCTCAACTAGAATAATTAAAGGGGAGTGCAGTCACTCAAGGAGAAGTAAAACAGCTCACTTCTGTGGATAACAGTAGTCTCAACCAGCCAGAACAACCAAACGACCTTTAAGCAAATTAAATTGCTAATAGTAAGTCAGTGTTCCAAAACCACACAAGCCTATTTCTTTGCACTTATATAGCATGAAAGTAGTTAATAGATAATTTTATTTCTTAGCATATAATAGGAGTAAGGGAATGTGATGTG
Organism: Jaculus jaculus; assembly: GCF_020740685.1. Classification (NCBI taxonomy): domain Eukaryota; kingdom Metazoa; phylum Chordata; class Mammalia; order Rodentia; family Dipodidae; genus Jaculus; species Jaculus jaculus. Next base: position 105,932,568 of record NC_059106.1, read on the forward strand.
GAGCCTGATAGAGGCAGGCTCAGGGATAACAAGAATAAGGTCAGAGGGAAATGTGGCAGCTTATAGTGGGACCACAGAACCAAGGCGCTAGTGTATAAGAAGAATTTCTAGTTCAAACCACCCTTCTCTCCATTATAATAGCATAAAAGGGAGCTGTTGGGGTCCCTCCTCAGTATTCGTAAATCTGTTGACTTTGGCTCCCCTCACCAGGTGATTGGAATGCACTACTTCTCTCCCGTGGATAAAATGCAACTGCTGGAAATCATCACAACTGAAAAAACATCTAAGGACACAACTGCCTCTGCTGTAGCAGTCGGCCTGAAGCAGGGAAAGGTCATCATTGTGGTTAAGGTGAGGAGCTAAAGTAGTGGCATATTCTGAACAGAAAAGATGCCTTGAGCTTCCTGCTTTGTTTAGAACTGTTCCGGAACAGATATACCAGCATTTGGTAGGCTGTCCACTTGGAAGTCTCCAGGATGGACAATGGTATGTACTGTTTTGTTGCAGTCAGTTTCACAGTGCTAGGACAAACACCCAACCAGAAACAGCTTAGGAGAGGAAGGGGTTTATTTCAGGCTTACAGATTACAAGGGAACACCATCATTGGCAGAAGCTGGCTTACTTCTATAGATCCAAGCAGGGAGAAATCACCAGTCAGCAAATGCTAATACCAGCAAGCATCAAACATGAACAGCCAGAGCTTCAAATTCTCTGAATACACCTAGTAGGGCTGGACTGAAGATCCAACCCCAATGACATGTCCCCTGTCACAGGGACCTGCCTGCTAGCGACTGAAGTTGCAAGCTCAATCTTGCAACTTGAGGCAAGAAAGATATGAGGAGTGTCTGGTATGTGGCAGAGTCCTCCTAACCATCTCAAACATTAGAGGTGATCATGAATCAATCTGCTATGCCAGACTACCCAGGATGACATCCTCTGTAGTATAATACTGAACATTCTGACTGAGATTTTGCATCACCTTAAACTTTGAAATGCTATCTGAGAAAGAGAGACTGGGCTTGGGCACAGATAGTTCTACCCAGAGCAGGTCCATGAGCTCTCCTTCTCTCACTTGGCAGGATGGACCTGGCTTCTATACCACCAGATGTCTTGCACCCATGATGTCTGAAGTCATGAGAATCCTCCAGGTGGGTATTGCTCTGTGGAGTGTTTGAGGCCTCTTCAGATCTTTCACTCTGTCCAAATGGAACAAGCGTCTTCTGAACACACTAACTCCTCTCCCACGAGGCCGCTTTTTGCCTCTCTATCTGTATGGGAATGGAAAGTATTAAAGCTAAGGCTGCTCCCTTAGATCTCTCCAAGGACATCCAAGTCATTCTCTGTTACTGTGTTTCACTGAACACTTTCCCTAGACTCAAGGATCCATGAAGTGCAGCATTGTTCCTTGGCAATCCTGATGTCTCTTTCAGTTATGGCACTCTCAGTCCTGGTAGCCATGGCATCTCCTTAGTATTGAGGTTAGAACTGCAAACAAGAAGGAAATGAACAATCTTTTTATCTCTAAATTTCCTGAAAGTACTATAGAGAGGTTTCAGATTTTGTACTTATGCTTTTATATATGAAATTTGGCTGGTCCTGGACCTGGTCAGGTGCTACCCAGAAGAGAAGCGTGTTTTACACAAAGCTGTATCTATAGTAGTACAGGGAGCCTTTCTGTAGGGGAGGCTCTGAGGTCTCTGCTTTACTTCCTATTCAGGAAGGGGTTAATCCTAAGAAGCTAGATACCCTGACCACAGGTTTTGGCTTTCCTGTGGGTGCTGCCACCCTGGCAGATGAAGTTGGGGTGGATGTGGCCCAACATGTGTCAGAAGATCTCGGCAAAGCCTTTGGAGATCGGTTTGGAGGAGGCACCGTAGAGCTGCTGAAACAGATGGTATCCAAGGGCTTCCTAGGTGAGTAGCCACAAGAAGACAAGAGTAGCAGCTTTTTAAAAAATATATATTTATTTATCAGAGAGAGAGAATGGGCGCACCAGGGCTCTAGCCACTGTAAACAAACTCCAGACACATGCACCCCCTTGTGCCTTTTGCTTATGTGGGTCCTGGGGAATTGAATCTGGGTCCTTTTGCTTTGCAGACAAATGCCTTAGCTGCTAAGCCATCCCTCCAGCCCGAGAGTAGCAGCTTTTTGATAGAGTTTTGAGCAGCTTCCTTAAACTAGAACTATAGAAGGCCCATGTGAGAGTGCTTTTTAAACACAGAGCCCTGGTAATAGGAGTTTCAAAAATGATTTCAGCAAGGTCCTTGTCTATAATCCCAGCACTCAGAAGGCTGAAGCAGAAGGATCATGAGTTTGAGGCCAACCTTATCTATATACTAACACCGTATCTCAAGGGGAAAAAAAGAAAGGAAGGGGAGAGGAGAGGAAGAAAGTAAAAGTTCATGAGAATCTTCCCCAGGTGTGTAGATTAAGGGGGAAAGGCATAGCTCCAGATTTCTGGACCTCTGCCACCACTGGGCCCAAGTTATGCCAGGTGAACAGACATAGCCATCCTGCCAAGACCTGAAACTTCATGAGCAAGTTGTGTATCCAAGCTCTACCCTGTTGTCTGACCACCTGTGGGGAGAAGTTAAGCTTTTCCTTTCAGAGCATCCAGTTGAGGCAATAGCAAAAATCATCTCCAAGGCCTAGACCTCCTGTCTGGACTTTAAAACTCATCCAAGTAGCCTTTCTTATCTAGATACAGATTTATAAGCACCAGAGTTTCCTCTCTCCTCTGCTAGTCCATCTATTGAGGACTAAACTGCCCAAGCTGGTTAGATGCACAAGCTCAGAAGTATATCACAGGGTACAGTGTAGGCTAGAGCCTCACAACATCTAGCAGAGACATGAGTGCTCAGCCAGGGCAGACAGCAAGGACTAATGCTGTCTTTTCTTGCTTTTTTAGGTCGCAAATCTGGGAAGGGCTTTTACATCTATCAGGAGGGGTCAAAGAATAAGAGTTTGAATTCTGACATGGATAGTATTTTGGCAAGTCTGAAGCTTCCTGCTAAGCCTGAAGTGTAAGTCAATTTGAATGGCTAATGGCCTGGAAACAGAAGTATCTCTGGCAGTTCAAACTTCCAAGCCACTCTTCCATTTGCATTATGATCCTGAAGCTTGCAAAAAGCTGGACAGTTGTAGGCATCACAGTAAGTGGGTGGAGCCTTGGTGAGGGCTCTGCCTGCTCCAACATTGCCTATAAAATATCCCAGAGAGTGGGGCTGGAGGGATGGTTTAATAGTTAAGGCATTTGCCTGCAAACTCAAAGGACCTAGGTTCAGTTCCCCAGTACCCACATAAGCCAGATGCACAAAGGAGCACATGCATCTGAATTTGTTTGCAATGCATGCCCATTCTCTTCCCCCCTCCCAATAAATAAGTAAATAATAAAAAGAAAGAAAAAAAAAGGAATCCCAGAGAGCAAGTGACAGGATGCATTTGTATGGAACTCTTTACCCTCCCAGCTCATTGTTATCATTCATGAACACTTGACTGTTGATAATATCAAAAAATAGTTGGATCCCGGGCATGGTGGTGCATGCCTTTAATCCCAACACTCGGGAGACAGAGGTAGAAGGATCACTGTGAGTTCGAGGCCACCCTGAGACTACATAGTGAATCTAGGTCAGTCTGAGCTAGAGTGAGACCCTACCTCTAAAAACCAAAGAAAGAAAGAAAAGAAAAAAAAAAGTTGGAGAAGCCAGGTGTGGTGGTTCATACCTTTAAGCCCAGCACTCGGGAGGCAGAGGTAGGTAGATCACCATGAGTTCAAAGCCACCCTGAGACTACATAGTGAATTCCAGGTCAGCCTGGAATAGAGTGAGACCCTACCTTAAAAAAAAAGGAAAAGAAAGAAATAGTTGGAGAGAGGGCTTAGCAGTTAAGGCACTTGCCTGCAAAGCCAAAGGACCCAGGTTTGATTCCCTAGTACTCTAATATAAAGTCAGATGCACAAGGTGGCATACGTGTCTGGAGTTCATTTGGAGGGGCTAGAGGCCCTGGCACACCCCTTCTCTTCTCTTTCTCTCTTGCACTCACTCTCAAATAAGTACTTTTTAAAAAGAAACAGTGATGATCTCTGTGCCCTGCCATTGTGGGCACTCAATTTGCATCACTTAGGGCAAATGCCACCCCTTTTCTCATACTGACACAGGGCTCCCCAGAACCTACCCATACCTTACATTTATTTTTTTTGTTTTTTTTGAGGTAGCGTCTCTCTGATCTGGAATTCACTGTGTAGTCTCAGGGTGGCCTCAAACTCATGGTGATCCTCCTACCTCTGCCTCCTAAGTGCCGGGATTAAAGGTGTGCACCACTATGTCACACTTCCAGTTTTTCCTCTAGCTAAAGTTCCCTTCCTGTTGGCAGTTCCTCTGATGAAGACATCCAGTACCGTGTGGTGACAAGGTTCGTGAATGAGGCAGTCCTGTGCCTGCAGGAAGGGATCTTGGCCACACCAGCAGAGGGAGACATTGGAGCTGTCTTTGGGCTTGGATTTCCCCCTTGTCTTGGAGGTCAGTCTTCAGGTTGAGAAGTCAGTTTGCTTTATCATATAGTTCTTGTTGCTCCCTCCTTCACTAAAATCCTGTTTGTTGTTCAGGACCCTTCCGTTTTGTGGATCTCTTTGGTGCTCAGAAGGTAGTGGACCGGCTTCGAAAGTATGAGGCTGTCTATGGAAAACAGTTCACTCCATGCCAGCTACTCCTTGACCATGCTAACAATTCCAGCAAGAAGTTCTACCAGTGAGCAGGCCTCCCTGTCTGCCCCATCCACACGCTAAGCTAACACAAGTGCCATCAAGACCGCTTCTCAGCAGTACTATCTTGACATATCAGGAAGAAGGAAAAGTCTGGCCTTGGGTTTGCACTTAATCAAAAGTGCAAACTTCAGTTCTGACCAACTCTCCCTCCTGAAGTCTGACTGTGAATTAGCTTGTACTTAAGGCTGGAAGGTAGAACCTACTGGGCTGCTTTTGTAAACTCCAAGGCCTAAAGCAGCAACCACCTAGAACCATCTTTGCTACCTATTCCTCCTGGAAAGCCAGTGGGCACCAGTGGTAGTGAGGGCAGTTCTGCACCCAGCCAAACACAGGATAACAATAAAACCCAAACTGTCAGCCTCTCTGCCTACTTGTTCCATATTCTTTCTCAGCCCTTCTAGTTTAAACCCCTCTTCAAGAGTAAAGCCCTGTGCCTGGAATAGAAATGGACTGCAGGGGTTCTTCTGGCAGCAGCAGACTGTGATGCCAGAATATGGGACTTTCTGTACCCACATCTGTTTTTTTAGAGAGAGAGAAAATGTGTGTGCGTACCTGTGCGCATGCATGTGGAGGTTAGGGGACAACTTTGAGGTGTCTGTGTACCACCTTTAAGAAAAGGTCTCTTACCACTGTAAACCAAGCATAAACCAGCTGGCCCATGAACTTTGGATTCTCCTAGCTCCATTTCCCATTGACTAGGGACATTAGGATCACAGACACATATACCACTTTGGATCCACCTTTAATGTAGCTGCTGTGGAATTGAACTTGGGCCTATAGGCTTTACAAGCACCTTTAACTGCTGAGCTTTCTCCCTGGTACCTCCCCCCACCATGCACAGCTATTTAAATCTGACTGTTCAAGTGCTTTAGCTGGGCTGCTCATAGCAGGGAAGTGGCCCTGGTTGAGAACAGTAGAAACAGAAGAGGCATTGTGCACCAAGGTGCAAAAGATAATTCTTTCCACAGGTCATTTCTTTGCTGTACCATTGTGCCATTTCTCTTTTGTGTGTGGTGTGTGTGTGTCCACTTGTATGTGTGTGGACATACATGTAGAAACCAGAGATTGACTGCAGAAGTCTTTCTTGATTGCTTTCCACTTGCTGAGGCAGGGCCTCACAGGTGAACCCAGAGCTTTAACATCCAGCCAATCTAGCTAGCCCCAGAGATCCTGTATCAGCCACTCACGTGGTGGTACTCCAGGCAGGTCACTACATCCAGCCACACTTACATGGATGCTAGCTGTCCAACTCTGGTCCTCATGCTTATATAGCAAGCATTTTATCCACCTACCCATCTCCCCAGTCCCTGCACCCAATTCTTTTCTTGGCATGCCTCATTCATGTATGCTTCTACGGACATCTGTAGGAATGGTAAATTATTCAGAGGAAGTAACACTTGCCTGATGTTCTGGAATCCTGCAGAGTCAACTCCCCCTCCCCCTCCTATAGCCTCAGCTCACTCCCATCCCATGTGCAGAGTTCTCACACTAGCTTCTGGCAGAAGCAGGAACTAATCCTGTAAATAGCACTGGGTTTCTATGTCTATCAGAAGAATCCCTACTGAACTATTGAGTATGCAGCAGAATCCTAATTCAAGTCAATCACACTCTGCATTCTAAAAACCAGATAGTACCCATAACTCCTGCCTCTCCTCCACTCAAATATTTATTCGGATATTTCCCTGCTCCCAGCTCTGGTGTGGAGAGTGGGAGGCAGGGGGAAGCTTAGCCCCAGTTTCAACAAAAACCAGTTAATCATTGCTAGAACACCAGACCCTAAAGTTGAGTTGTTTTGGAGTTTTCAGAAGACAGAGAATTGATACTCTACACCAAGGCCATGCATATGTCTACTATGGATCTGAGCACCTCAAAGCTGGCATTCTGCAGGTTAAACTTAAGCCCCTGCTGGCAGCCTTGAGCTTTGATTTCTAGATCTTTCCTCTAAGCAACACCAGGTAGGTGTGTATTGTGTGGATTAATGGGAATTGGAAGGTTCATGTAGATGCAGGGCTTGCAAAAGGAACCTGCCTCTGGGGGATGTATGAATGAGCCACTTATATACACCCTTCCAAAGTTCTTCCCTACACAGAAGCATACACATTGTGTTCTGGTTCCTCATGGCACTCCAAAAGAAGAAAGCAGCTAACACTCAAGAGTTTCACTTTCACTAGTCTGTGGTTTAGCCTTTATTTCCCTAGTCCTTGCGGATTCATCAAACCTGTGAGAAAACCCACCATCATAACATCAGTTTCTGTGCACATCTGACTCCCTCCCTCGGAACCTAAACACCGTGGATCCAGCCTGACTGGATCATAGGAGTGGCTCAACTACTAACAAAACACAAATAAATATCTAGGTAGGCCAGGAAAAGCAAATAAGAAAAATGCCACCAGTGGGCCCTTAACATCAGTGGGTGTGAGAAATGTGCTGGTTGAGGGTTAGGGAAGGATGAAGTGAGATGAGGTATGTACATAATTACCTCAGTTCTAGGTACCACACAGGTCACCATGCTTGAAATGGGCACAAAGATCTGCTCTGAAACATGTGAACAAATGCAGGACTGAGTTCAGGAGCAGTTCCCCAGCCACCTGCCTCCTAACCCATCCCCTACACACACATCCATGCCCATCAGTGCTGGTATCAAACCAGAACAGGTGTCCATCAGATCCAAGTGCTGATAGCACAAGTGTGAGTGACTGGTCACCACTTGCTGCCAGAATCAACAACTAGCTGACCTGAATATGCCTGTTCTTGGGGCTCAATCCTCAGTCCCATAGGAAAGAACACAAGGATGGGTATTTGTGGTGAGGTCAGAGCAGAAGCTAAGGTGTTACAAACAGATGGGGTGTGCCTGCCTCCCTAGCTCCACAAGTCCACAGCAGAGCTTACCTATATCCAGGAGACAGACCAAAGAGGTACCTCAGGCTCTGTGGCATAGGTACATAGCTGATTAACCAGGGCCAAATGCTTAATCATGGAAAGTAAGGATGCTCCACAGACATGGAAATCACATCCCTAACTGCAGCAGCAGCAGTCCAAAGACCAGGGCACATAGGAAAGGACACTTGGGAAAAGAATTTGTGCTAAATTATGGGCCATCTTCCTTTGTCTCTAATCTGTAGCTACAGAACTGAGAAGTGCACAGTATCTGGGAAGGACTGCAGCAGGGCAAGGGACATTATTCCACCACCACCCTGTGGGAACTGCAGCAAATATTTCACCAGGCCAGGTGCACAGTGTTGCCTCCTCCATAGTTACTCTGTACACAGGCAAGATGTCCCCCTGTAGGGTCTAACCCCAGAGGATGATGGTTCCCAGCGTGTCCCTCTGGAATATTCAGCGCCTGAAGAGCAGCTTTGGATTCTCCCTGCAGGCAGAAACTGCCTCTGGGAGTACAGAGACCCACTCCTAGTTCCCAGGGCTTCTGTTGCCAGCTTCAGGCTAGACAGTTCAGATCTTGGGCCGCCAGCCTTTAATGAACTGCATGATCTTCTTGACTTGAAGCTTAGTGAGGTGGAAGTCATCAGTTAGGATGTCCTCACTGAGCTGTACAAAGATGCTCCCATCGATGCGTTCTCGGGCAAAGAAGCTCACCACGTCCTCTGAGAGGCCGATGAAGCGTAGACTGCGGGAGACTTCCTCCAGAGAGAGAGCAGAAAGGTCCGCTGGAGGCTGCCAGGAGCAAGCATCCCGGCCTCCCACACCTGTGGCTCCATCCCCAGGACTGGCAGTAGTCCCTTCCAGGCACCGTTGGCTGAGAAAGAGTCGTCCTGCCTCAGGCCCCTGCAAAGCAGCTGGTAACAATGGGGTAGGGACTTGCTTCAGCATCAAACCTTCGGGATCAAAGGCTTTGAGGGGACCAAGCGGTGAAAGATGGGGTCCAGACTCCTGAGACCGCAGCAGCTCCGACTCTGGAGGGCTGGCCTGCCCCAGCTCAAAGGGGTCCAAGGGCTCCAGCGTGGGCCCTTGCCACTCAGAAGCCGATGGGGAGGAAGGCGAAGTAGCTGAGCAAGCCTGACTTTGCAGAGCTGTGCCTGAAGAATGAGAGGGGCTAGAGGTAGCCAACATACTAGAGTTAGAGGTGGACCCAGAAGAGGCAGCCCCGGGGGCACCCGAGGGGTAGGCGGGCCCTGAGAAAGGGTTGAGAGAGCCAAAGGGAGCAAAGCGCTTCGGAGAATGGGAGGATTTGAACAGGGGCGGGCAGCCATGGTAGGTCTTGACCACGGGGGTGTCAGCCCCCAACAGGGGAGCTGCTCGGCTACTCAAAGGCTCTAAGAGGACCCGGGAGGCCTGGCTGGGCTGCGTGGTGGTGGAGGGCAAAGGTCCTGGGGGCTGGTGGCTAGAAGACTCGCTGGCCTTGCAGTCTCCCCAGGTGCAAGGGTAGCAATAGAGGGAATATGCATCCGGTGAAGGTGAGCCATTGCCGCTGCGACAGCCTGCCCTGTGGGCAGAGAAATAGACTCAGGAAAGGTAGAGACCCCAACATGCACCTGAGGAAGACCCAGGACCAAGAGAGGACTCACCCATCCTGCAGGCCAGAGGAGTAGTAGGAGAGGCTGGAGCTAGGCGAGTGGGCAGGTTGCAGCTTGGGGAAGCGGGGTGGCACAGGGGGGCTGCCCGAAAGCCTGCTGGAGCTGCCACTTCCCCGGGGAGGTACAGGAGGAGCATGCAACAGGCGGCACTCCTCCTTCACCTGCAGGCAGAGGGTCATGATAATTAGAAAAAGACGGATACACAGGAATACCGACAGAGGAATTAGACTTTATTGGAGGAGAATCTAGTGGTAAAGGGATACTTCACATCTCAGCAGCGGTGATTGGAAATGCGAGGAGCCTACCCAGCATAGGGTCAGGGGAGTTTTTTAAGTTCTAGGGGAGGGGAAGGGAGAATCATTAGCATGTGTGAAGGCTGCAAACTTTTTTGAACTCCTTTCTTCCAAGGTCCCGGGCCAGGTATCCGACTCCCTTGGGGTTGTCAAGGTAGCAGGCAGCTGTCTACTGGCAGACTTCTTGGTGTTCACCAGTAGTAAGTATGCTGAATTTCTGACATGCTAACTCCTTCAATGGTTGCATGCCCTTCTCCAGCCTATTTCACCCACCAGTCCATAAGGCTTCTATTCCACTAGGATTCATGGTGAATGTAAGTATAACAAAAACAATCAGGCAGATACGTTCTAATCTCCACAGTGCGGGATATCTGAGAGGCTACACTGTGTGTGGTTCTAACTCCAAGGTAGGAGGAGAGGAACTGCTAGGAATCAACACATTTTCTAAACTTATTTCACCATGGAATAGGATTTTCACTGGAGAAGAGATATGACTTCTGCAAAACCTTGTTAATAACTTAGTTTCTAGGCTCGCCCCAGGTTAAGATGCCGGCACCCTTTCCTGTAAATGTTCTTCCGTGTTTTACCGTTTTTGTTTTCCTACTCATCCCTACTCTGCCAGACTGTCACACACTGCAGGAACTAAAAGTTGAGCAGCTTCCCTGGACGACAGCCAATGAACAGGGACGGGGCATGCTCACTCACCGCCTCGGATTTGGGAGGGACGGGAGGTGGCGGCGCCTGGGACTCACGCCGCGGGGTACCCAGGGGCCCCAGAAAGATGAGATCGGGCCCTGGAGGCAGCCGGGCGCGGGCCTCAGCGAGGTTCTCGGGCGCCTGGTGCGCCCACAGCTCCTCGTAGGGGATTTCGGCGGCTGGGGCTGCGGGCTCAGGCGCGCCGGCCCAGTCTGGGCTCACGTACTCCTGGTCGCCGTCGCCCGCGAGCGCCGGGCCCAGGGGGCCTAGCTGGCGGAGTGCGCGGGCTGGCCCGGGGACGCGCGGGGCGGGCAGGCACAGGCGAGCGCGCCGTGGGCTGGCGCAGTCGTCGGCGAGCTCGGCGGGCGCCTCTCGCACAGCGGTGGAATACTCGTCGGGGTCGAATCGCTCGCGGCAGTAGGAGGCGCTGTCGCGCACCAGGCGCTCGACGCGCGGGTCCCCAGCCAGCAGGCCCTGCGGCAGCGTGAAGCGCGGCATGTCGGTGAGCAGCAGAAAGTGCAGCGGCGCCGGTCCCTCGCGGCGCAGCGCCAGCCCCAACACTACGGTCTTGGAGATGATGCTGACCAGCTTGTAGCAATGACCTTCCCGAACCGGGTGCAGATCGTAGGGGTTCCGGGGCGGCCGGCTGGGCACCAGCACGTTCACCGGCAGCCGCACGCGCTCGATGATGGCGCGCACTGTGTGCTCACCCTCCTGCATCTGCAGTTCCAGCGGGCTGCGTGTGCTGAAGCGGCCTTGGCACTGAAAGGGTAAACTCAGGCTCTCGTTGGTGCGGTGGTTCATGCAGATGAGGCAGGGCATCTTGCCCTTGATGGGCCTGGTGCCTCCGCCGCCTGCCCCTGTTCCGGAGGCTCCTGGGCCACCCACTCCGGCCAGAGACCCCGCGCGGCCCAGCTTTCGCAGGAGCGTGGTGAAGCGCGAGCGCTCCTTGGTGGTCTTAGCGCACAGAATCTCCGCCTGGCCCATTAGGGTGAGCTCGTCACCCGCGTGCAGGGTGAAGTTGTACACTTCGCTGTCCTCGCTGAACTCGCCTGACACGACCTGGGGGTCCCAGAGACAGATGAGGTTTGAGCCAGAGTCACAAGGAAAGTCACATGCCAGCTACCAGCTTCAGGGGGTCTCCAGGGCAGGAGAACAGCCTTTCCCTTCTGCCTTCCCAGAGCCAACACCAGAACAGCACTGGACGGGACCAGACCTACATCCCACATTGGAGAGGCATGTGTAAGCTGTACAAACTTACTAGGTTTCCTGCAGGCCATAGTTATCCCATGTGGTACTCCTGAGTATAGGGAGGTATTTGAATGCCTTCAATCACTGGCAAATTTTATTATTAGTCGTAACTATTTGGGTAATAACAATGCCCCATCTATCCAAGACTACTAAAAAGAGAAATAAATCCATGTATAAGAAAAGGATTTGGGGCGGGAGAGATAGCTCAGTCATTAGTAAAGTCCTTGCCTAACAAGCATGAGAGTTTGATCCCCAGTACCAATCTAATACCTTCTGTAATCCTAGTGTTGGAGAGGCAGAGACAACAGGAGTCCTGGGGTTTAGCTGCCCACTAGTCTAGCCTAATTGGTGAGTTCTAGGCCAACAAGAGACCCACTCTCATGCAAGGAGACAGGGTCCCAGAGGAAGATGTCTGAGATTGTCTTCAGGCGTCTGCACACACCACATGCACTCACACATAAGAACATTAAAAATTAAACACGGGGCTGGAGAGATGGCTTAGTGGCTGAGGTGCTTGCCTGCAAAGCCAAATGATCTAGGTTTGATTTTCCAGGACCCACATAAGCCAGATGCACAAGGTGGCGCATGTGTCTGGAGTTCATCTGCAGTACCCTGGTGCACCCATTCTCTCTTTCTCTCCCTCTTTCTCCCTTTCTCTCTCTGTGTCAAATAAAAAAAATATTTTAAAAATTAAAAATGGGCTGCAGAGATGGCCCAGAAGTTAAGAAGGTTCAACTCCCCTGTATCCATGTAAACCCAGATGCACAGAGTGCAGCATGCACCTGGAGTTTGTTTGCAGCCACGAGAGGCCCTGGCATGCCCATTCTCTCTGACTCTCTTCTATCTCTCTCTGCTTGCAAATAAATAAATAAATAATTTTTAAAAAAATTATAGCCTGAAAATTAAGAAAGAAAAAGCAGAGTTGTAGAGCTGGAGATGTTGCTCAGTTTTAGAACACCATTTTACTAGCATGAGCAAGGCCCTGGATTCAATCCATAGAACAACAACAAAAAAAAGGTTGTGAAGTTTATTAAATAAACAGTAAGAGCTGGGGACTATTTACTCTGTGTTCAACACAGCAGCCCCTCCCCACCAGTGCATACTTGGGCAGCTTGGGAGCTAGGACAGGGCATCTTAAATGGTCTCTAATCAGATCATTACCCCTCCACACAGCATTCCTACTTCACCATCTTAGGAAGTCCTTCAGCCCATTGGATCCAGCACCCTGTTCTTATGGCATGCCCTGACTGTGTCAAAGGGTCCCCAGAAGCCATGTTCCCTCTTGGACCCTAAGGGCAACACTGACTGTGGTCAGAGTTGAGCCTGTGGTTGTTATAGCTTGGGGAGGTCATGCCAGGTGCCAGAAGACTGACCTTGACGCTGAAGGTGATGGCTTCCATCACAAAAATTCGATCAGGGAAGACACTGGCCACCTCCTCCACGCTGCTGAAGTACCTCGCCGGCTCTCGCACATCCCGAGTCTGTTCCAGGAGCTTGAACTTCCCTGCATGGGGGACACAGGCTGCTGGGGCAGGCCTACTTGCAGGGAGCCAGGCCACATCCTAGGAGCATCTAGGTTCCCTATTTGCTCACTTCAGCTCAGCCAGCCCCTCTGGAACTCAGGTGGGCAGAAGGGCAGGTGTGCCCCAGCATGGGTGCAGTGGGCTGGCCATGTGGCATGAGCCTGGGGGATTGAATAAATGGATCCCACCCAGGCACCCCTGCACACACCCCCAGCCAGCTTGTGAGTGCACCTTGAGGTTACACAGCCTGCCCAGAGAAACCTGACTGAAGACTGCCCCAAGTGCTTTGACACACAGCTGGCCTCTGCTCAACCAGTGTGGCACTGGGGATGCTACTCACAGCTTCCTGCGGCCCAACTTCTGACTTGATGTGACCACAGACAAGTCCCTTCCCTCTCTCAGTCTCTGGATCTTCCTTTGGTGGAGGTGAGGGTGGGACACAAGCTCTTGGGCCCTGCCTGACTTAGTCCTCCTATGTGTCCACTTTGGGTTGCTGAGCCATGTTGATGCATTGATCAGACCAGGACTTAAAATCAAGGGGAGAGCCACTCTAACCCTACCTGTAGCCTGCAGATGCTGACCTGGGCCAACATAACCCCACAGTGCCTCGGATCTAAGGCACTGTAAATGCCACTGCCTCACAGAAGAACCAGCAGAACAGTGTTCTGGCCAACCTAGCTGATGCCCAGACTATAAAGAAGTTATACTAATCCCTGAAGCCGATACCCAATGCAACTGTGTGTTTTACCTCACTGGCCACACCATACATGTGTCCATCCAGATGAGCTCAAAGACAAGCTAAGAACCACCTTAGCACTAGATAGATGGCCTCTTTCCAGGACTCATACAGTATAAGAACCCAAAATAGGTAAGGGAACAACACAGAGAGGACAGGTGATGCTTCACCTTCTGTAGTCCTGATGCTTGCTTCACCACAGTTCACACTGACATGCATGGTGCCTTCAGAGTGAATAAACCTGTAAAATCTGCCCTCCAGGAAATCTTGATACTGTGGGTGAGACAGTAAGCACTCTGAGATAGTATCACATGATAGATGCTGAGGCAAAATAGTGAGAAACGATTCCAAGAGGAAACAGGCCCAGCAGTGTTCAGGGATCACCAAAACTGCACATTTCAATGGAAGAATGGACATTCTATGTGAAAGAAGTGGCACAAGCAAACACCAGAAAACACACACACACAAAGTGCCTACCCAAAAGTCTGTGTGCCTGGAGGGAGAGCAGGGGAATAATAAACAGCAAGCACGTTTGAAAATGCTCTGTATACCAAGTAAGGCAGCAAGACTTTATTCTGTAAGAAATGAGACCCAGTGGAGTGGAGAGTTAAGCAATGAAATACAGTGATCCTTGGGGACCCCCCAAGATGTGGGGAGATCAGTCAGGTAAATTATCCAGTAACATGTTCTGGAGAAGAGTTAGAACACATCGCAAAATGAGCAGACCATGGGATGTTCAAAAGGAAGACTCCTCAGACTCAGGTGGCTGAAGAAGGAAAGTGGACACAAAGGGATGGAGAGTGCTGCATGTGGCCCACTATCAGTGTGGGGATGGCATATTGGAAACAAAGGAACACACTGTAGGCACATAGGAAGGCCTCCAGCTGGAGTTCCCCAGGGCAGTTCCACCAGTATGGGCTCAGAGCTTCAAGACAATGGTCAGAGCAAGAGGCTGAAAGTACCCAGCACTTACACTGCAGCTTCATGTGTAGGGTAAGTAAAATGGCGCCGTTCAGAGAAGAGGAAAAGAGGACTTTAATTCTTTGGGGACACACGTCCCAGAAAAATGTTCACATTATATTCCTAGCATGCATATATACAATTTTATATTTCATTCAGGAGGTTTCTGCAGCCCTCAAAGCCAGCCTCGGGCCGAGAGGCTTAGACTCCCCTTGTGGAGGACATGGAGAGTAGTGGGCCAAAAACAGGGCCTGCAACACTAACATCCAAAAACAGGGAGAGAAATGGGAGCCAAGACAGAGAAGGGAAAGATGAGGCATTGGAGCATATGCCCAGAGGGTGTGGTGGGAAAGGGGAGAAAGCTGGGGGGAGGCTGGTCCTGTCCCAACCTCCCTGAGATACAAGCGAAAAGAGGTCTCAGACTGCCACAGCCCAAAAGAGCAAGAGAAAAAAAAATGAAAAAAAATGGAGAAAGGGCTGGGGTCACAAAGCACACGTCTTGGGTCTACAGACCTCTCTTCCCCCATACCTGCACACAACCTCCCACCCTCCACCACAAGAGTCAGGCATGGAGAAATGCCCGCTACTCCCTACGGGAGCCAGGTCAAGAATGGAACCAGGGAGGATGTGGTACGGAAGATCAATGTAACCATGGCACCAGCACAGGCCCCCTCAGACACCCGGCTCAGGCCATTTCCACAGAGAAGGAGGAAACCTCCTGGGAGCGATGTTGGCCTCTGGAAGTCTTTCCACTCCAGCCTTTCCCAAGATGGGATGCAGGGTTCCCCATTGATAAAGGGACTGTCCCACTCTGCCCTTGCCATCTCAGAACTCATTTGTGCTTCCCTGATACTCCTTTCCAGCCTGAAGCACCTAGGAGGCCCGCAGCCAGGTGATGTTTATGACCCTCACCCGACACTGGACCCACAATAGTGGTCGAGCTCTTTCCTGGTATGCCAGTAAGCACGAGGCCCAAGGATATCCAGCGCCAAAGGGTGAATGGGTGAAAAGCAGAGGCCTTTGAGTATTGTATAAGTCCTAGCTCTGCCACCAACTTGCTATGTGAAATTATTTAATGTCCAGGCTTCAGTTTCCTATCAGTAAAATGAGGTTCTGTGGGACCTAACACAATGCTCCTGCAGTGGCCCGCGCTTGGTCGGGGCACCTGACCCTCCAACAGTACTGGCCCCGGCTGTCGGAGGAGCCAAGTCAGCCTGAAGCCCACAGTCTAGAGACCAAAGTCACTCCCCTCCCCCTCTGGGCCGTGCACGGCTCTCTCCTCAGTCCACAGCCGGCCTGTGCACCCGCCCAATACCATTATTAATTCATCACGAGAGCTCCGAGAGGGGCCTGCACTCAGAGCCTTTTCCTTTTCGTCAACTGGAGGCCCATTCCATCCCCACTCACAAAAGCCTCCCCTCCCGCCCCGCCCAGCGGAAGAGGTGACTGTAAATGCCAGCTGCCACCCATTAGTCCTATCCTGCACAGCGTACACAGGAGGTACCAAAAGGAATGAGGCAAAGGGTTGGGTTGGGAACCCAGTTTGCTGGGGACCCCTGTGTCTTGTTTTCCAGAGTTTTAACTGTACAGTTAAAATTTTGCCAGTCTCTGAAAGTCCTATTTCGGTCAATGAAGGCTTTTCCAGCTTTTTTTTTTTTTTTTTAATCCTAAAAAAATCCTAGACTCCTTCCTGAGATAATGTCAGATTCTCAGGCTGGGAAATGTCTAACTAGAGCAGGCACCATAGGCCTGAACCCCAGGTCAGCCCAACCCTTGGGATGGTTTCTTTATGCTCAACTGGGGTGTTAGAGGTATGAAGGCCAGGCCCTCCAGTTTGTTAAGTGCCCAATCCTATTATAGGGGCTGAGCCCTGTCCTACGGACTCAGGAAAGGCCCAGGCAAGAGAGAGCAGTAGCACCAGTGAGGAAGGAACTGTGAGCCTTCCCACCTCCAGAGGTTTGGGACAGGACACTAGCAGTGAAAAACACAGAACTGCAGTGAAAAGAGCAGCTGCGAGGATGAAAAGATGATGTTCAACAGGTGTATGAGATGCACTACCCACAGACTCCCACGAGGATATTTCTAGAGGACACCAGACTCCCACCCTGAGACAACAGCCCTCCACTCCTGACACAGCGCAGAAGCTAACAGAGACTGTGGTCAGAACACTTCACTCTTGCCTTTCCTTATCCAGGCTGTGCGATCCAAGCAAGTAACTACCCTCCTTAGGCCCTTGGTTTCATTGACTGCAAAAATCTAAGCACTATACATGTTTTTGGCAGCAGAACCTTTTGCCAAGCAAAACCTTATATGCTAAAACACACAGTACAGGCCTGAACCCCAGCTACCTGAGAGGCTAAGGCAGGAGGAATGCAAGTTCAAGGCTGAGCTCAGCTCAAAGCAAATTCAAGGGCCTGGGCAATTTACCCGGGTGTGGTGGTGCACATCTTTAATCCCAGCATTCAGGAGGCAAAGGTAGGAGGATCGCTGTGAGTTTAAGGCCACCCTGAGACTACATAGTTAATTCCAGGTCAGCCTGACCCAGAGTGAGACCCTACCTCAGAAAACCAAAAAAAGTTGGGGAGGGGGCAACCTGGGCAATTTATCAACACTGCCTCAAAATAAAAGGTGAGGGCTGGAGAGATGGCTTAGCGGTTAAGTGCTTGCCTGTGAAGCCTAAGGACCCCGGTTCGAGGTTCAGTTCCCCAGGTCCCATGTTGGCCAGATGCACAATGGGGCGCACATGTCTGGAGTTTGTTTGCAGTGGCTGGAGGCCCTGGCGCACCAATTCTCTCTCTCCCCCTCTATCTGTCTTTCTCTCTGTGTCTGTTGCTCTCAAATAAATAAAAAAATAATGGTTAAAAAATATTTAAAAAATAATAATAAATAAAAGGTGAAAAATAGACTGGAGATGTAGCTCAGTAATAGAGTACTTACCTAGCATGCTTGAGGCCCTAGTTTCAAACCCCATCACTAAAAATAAATAAGTAAATAAATAACACATTTGTAATTCATTAGCACAATCTTTTAAAGTCTAGTACTTTAGTATTCATTTATAAGGCCAATCCATTAAAATAATGAGTTTGACACACACTGTGGGGGGGACAGGATAAGACCTGCAGGAGCAGCCACAAGTTAGCCTTAGCAGACCTTGGCTACTGAAGAAGCTTTTAGCTGTATAATATCAAGAAGACTGTGGCGGATTTTTTTTTGGGGGGGGGGGAAGAGTCTGTATAGGGTTTGATGATTTAAGGTATGGATATTTTTTTTTATTTATTTATGTGAGAGTGTGACAGAGAGAGTATGGGAGCACCAGGGTCTCTTGATACTACAAATGAACTCCAGATGCATGTGCCACATAGTGTATCTGGCTTTACCTGGGTACTAGGGAATTGAACCCAGTCTACAGGCTTTGCAAGCAACAGCCTTAAAGCACTGAGTCATCTCTTCACCCCAGGTGTGGATATTTTTAATCATTACTTCAAAATCTATTTTAAAATGAAATGTAGTGGGCTGGAGAGATGTCTTAGCAGTTAAGGCACATGTCTGTGAAGCTTAAGGATCCAGGTTCGATTCTCCAGGTCCCATATAAGAGAATCAGAAGTCTGTAAACCTGGAGCCAGGCCTTTAATCTCAGCATTCAGGAGGCAGAGGTAGGATGACTGCCTTTAGTCCGAGGCCAACCTGGGATTATGTAGTGAATCACAGCTCAACCTGAGCTAGAGTGAGACTCTACCTTGAAAACACAAACATACATCTGCAAACGTGAGTGCCACCTCTCCAGAAACCCAAGGCTCCACACTCTAACCACAACCTTAGTCACCATTTGGCTAGAACCTCCTTTCTCATCCCTATAGCTCCAAAGAAAGTGTTACCACCAGCAGTTTCCTCTAAGCACTTCCCACACTGTTTGGCTCCAGCCCCTTCTGCTTCTTCAGCCTCAGAATTTATGCCACCTAGCCCTTCATGGGCACACCTGGGTACTGCAGAGGGATGTCGATCTTGGGTCCAATGACGTAATGGCCCTCTTCCAGGGTATGGGCTGTCACTGTTGTCCACTGGCGGCAGGAATGTATGAGCAGGATGTCTCGCTCACTGATGCCCTCAGCATACTCCCCTGGGAGGGAAAAGGAAAGAGGATGAAAGGAAGAGGGAAGGTTAGGAGGGGCAGGAAGAACATGCTGAATGACAACCTTATCTTCTCAACAAGACCCCAACTTGGGACAGATCCCCAGGATCCCTATTCAGGTTAGCAACACCCAAGGGACAGTCAGGCTATCAGCTGTGGTCTTTGGGTTGAGTCAGGCTTGAGCCTCAGGGCTCTGGCTCCTGATGAGGCCTCAGCAGTCAGCACAGCCATGTCTGCTCATTCGTCATTCCACCAGAGTGCCTGCTGTCCCAGCCCACTCTGGGGTTGGAGACTCCCAGCACCAGTTCTGCATCCTCAGGCACTTGGAAACAGGAGGGGAACAAGTTTGAGGAACTGAACAGAGAATATCTGGTGACATGGGAGTGGGGAGGTGACAGGCATCAAGCTGGGATAGAGTGATACAGATGCTCTTCAGAGGAACTGGGTCTTGGGACAAGGCAAATTCATACCAGCAAAATCCTTCAAGCCCCCTAGTCAATGTCCCAGCCTGGCCAGGGGAGAAGACTGAGGAGGGACATTTCCTTTGTGGGTCCTGGTTATGAGAGTGCTCCAGAGCTGACGCTGGTTCAGGTCAGAACGGTAGGGATTGCAGGCACTGAGTCCTGCCTCCTTCAGCTGAGAGACTTACTCTCCTCTCACTATCATAGGCAGTCTCAGACCTAGGAGACCTAAAATGACAGGGGAGGAGTCCCCAGAATTTCCTGACCCCATCTCAGAGAAAGCCCTTCTTGGAGCTGGGAGGTGCACTGGATTTAGAAGGCAGAAAGAAGGAGAGCCAAGTATGGGGAAAGCAGTGCTGGGACAGAAGTGCTGGGAGTCAGGAGGGATCTGGGCACAGGAAGCTCCATCCCCAGCAACGGTTTCCAGGGGAGCAGGAAGGACAGCCCAGCTTCCAGAAGGCTGATGGGACATCTCCTGGCTGCAGCTGGTGGGTATGGTGGGGGTTGGGGATGCCTCCTTCCCAACACACACACACACACACACACACACACACACACACACACACACACACTTACTTTACTAAATTTCTGTCAGCCAATCAAATGGGAACTGGTTTAGAGTGGGGCTCCAAGAAGTGGATGCATGTACTTTATGGAATGCTGGGGAACTCAAGGGCCTATAGAAAGAGGCTGGCTACTGTGGGGGGGAGGGGCACAGGGAGGTTTGTCTGAGCCTTCTTCCTCAGCTGCCCCCCTCCTACGGCAGAAGAAGCTCCACTTTTCCCAACTCTGTAAGCTCTTTCTAGAGCTTGCCTAAGCCCCACCCATTCTTCCAGAGTGACAAAGGCCAAAGCCACACACACATACACCAACAGCCATGGGTAACCATCACCAATAGTTCAACAGCAGCCAACAGATAGGGCTTGCACCCAAACACAACTCAGTATTATGATCCTACAAAGGGCTCCTTCTCAAATGGACAGGCACAAAGGGACCTTCAAGGGCACACAATTGCCAACATATATTCACACTCCAATGGTGACCACAGCCATAGGAACATGCTGTCACAGATAGACAGGTAAACCATCACACCAGTAGAATAGGGGTTTGGTCCTTAATTATTCATTCTTTGTTAGGCAGGGATGCCCTCCCTCAAAAGCAAGCAGCCCAGTGGTAGACAAGAAACTGATCATTAAAATGGGGTATACTAAAGGAGACAAGACAGAGGTGCCCATAAGTGCCAAGAGAGCCCAAATTGCTGGAAGTGTAGTGCACACCTATAATTTCAGCACTTGGAAGACTGAGCTAGGAGGATCACTGAGTGTTTAAGGCCAGCCTGAGGCCACAATGAGTTCCAGGTTAGCCTGGGCCACAATGAAACCCTACCTCAAAGACAGAGAAGAGAAACAGGAGGGGAGTGAAGGGGAGGAGAAGAGACGGAGACCTAACTGAGGTGCTTGAAAGAGACTCCTAGGAGGGGCTGTCAAATAGGATGTGTGAGACCTGGGCTGGAAGAAGCTAAAGCGGTACATCCCATTCACAAGCAGAAAATGCAGTACAGCTGCAGATACAGTGTTGGGATAACATGCTGGCGGGCAGATGGTGATCCCAGGAAAAGTTGGACTGGGATGGGGAAGGCAGGGGCAGCCGGCTGACGCTCCCTGTCCCCAGTCCTTGCTGCTGAGGGTCGGAGGAGGGGCTTCTGGCCCGCGAAGACAGCAGTGGAACCCCATTAGCATTCAGGGAAGCAAGTGTGCCAACGCGGGCCAAACCCCTATTCTTCTCACACACAAAACCCCCGGCCTGGCTGCCATCCCCGGCTCCCGCCCTTCCCCCAGCCAAACGGCCCCCCCTTCCACTAGGGTCCTCTCCCGGGCCCCATGCACAGCCACATCTGAGGACCACCCGGGCTCCCTAGGCCCTCAGAACTGGGAGAGAGAGATGGGAGAGGGCCATGGTCCAGGCAGGGCCCACTCACTTGAGCTTCTCACTTAGGCTTCTACTGAGGAAAGGCTGTCCGCACAGCCCGCCCCCCACCCTGGACCACAGGCTCTTCAGCATGCCAAAGAGAGTGTGGGAAGACTCCCAAAAAGGGCCTAGCGGGTGACAGTGGGGAAAAGATCTACTGAGGACCAAGGGATGGGGGGAAGGGGATCGAGGTGAGAGGCTGGAGACAAAAGGACCAGTGGGGGCGCGGTCGGGGCGGGGGCCTGAGAGACGCCAAGGAACGGGGTGCACCGACGGGGCGGTCGCGGAAGCTCAGCAGCGCGGCAGGCTCCGAAGGGGACGAAAACTGCCCCGCGCCCGGTCGCCAGTTTCGATCTCCGCGCGGGTCCTCGAGGCCGGAGACAGCCCCCGGGTTTGTGGGTCCCGGGCATCTCCGGGAAGCGCTCCAGGAGGTGACCAAAGCCCGCGCCGCTGAGGAGCGGAAGGGCAGTGACAGCATCACTTCCACGGTCCCGTCACTCCCGACTGGAGAGGCCCGACGCCCGCGCGCCCGTCGTTTCCTCCCAGCCACCCGGTACCTGGCCCGAGGCAGGCGAGCGTGGGAAGGCGGCAGCGGCTGACTATGAGGTCGAGCGGGAAGGCGCCCATGCTCCAGCGCAGGCCGGCCAGCCCCGCCGCCAGCTTCTCCATGGCATGGGCGCCCCCGGGGCCGCCGTCTCAGAGCCCCGACGGCCAATCCCGCTCCGCCCGGCCGGGGCTCCGCAACCGCCGCCACCTCCAAGGGGCCGCCGCGGCGCTCCCCGCCGGCAGTCTGGCCGAGCCACGGACGTCACGTGGCTCCGGCCCCGCCCTCGGCCCGCCCCGCCCGCCGCCGGGCCCGTCCCCGCCCCCGGCCCCCGGGAGTGCCCAGGTGACCGCAGGCCTGGGAGGGTACTGGGGTGGGGGTGCGGGCATGGGTGTACCAGAAAGAACCGAGCCCTGAAACGGCATCTGGGTGGTCAGGTGGGGTTCCGCCCCCTCTGCCCCTCCGGGTATGTCTGGCACCCGTTTCCTAGCCCGAAGCTGAAGCGGACTCCTTTGGCAGCCCTGGTGCCTTGGCTACCCAGAGTCCCGCGGCGCAGACCGGCGCCCAGATAGCCTGCTCTGAAATGGGTTGCTGCGATCCCAGCCGGGACGCTGCACTCAGGGATGCAGCCTCCTTATTAAATCCCACTTCACGGATGAGTAAAGTGCACGGAGGCAGGCGGCGCTGAGGACTTGAACCTAGGATTGGCTCAGACCCCGACTGCCAGATAGCGCTCCCTCGGCCCTCTTCGTAGGCCACTGTGCAAGTTCCTGGTGCCCCTCACCAGCCCTGGCCTTCATTCTATGAATGGGAAAGCAGGCTGAAGCACGTGATCGATTGTGGGATGAGTGACGGAACCCTTTGTCCTTTCTCTCATTCTCTTGGTTGTTCGGTTGGTTTGCTTGCTTGCCTGCTTGTTTCGAGGTAGGGTCTCACTCTTACCACACTGACCTGAAACATTGCAGCTCAGGCTGGCCTCGAATTCACATCCCTACCTCAGCCTCCCCAGTGCTGGAATTAAAGGCACGAGACACCACATCGAGCTCATTCTCTTTTAATGTGCTTTTTATTTTTTGCACCTTCTAAACTTGTATCTGCTCTCAGCATGGGTTCCTGCTCCAGCGAGCGCTCCCCTTGGGAGAGAAGTCTTTCCCAGAAGCTGCATTGACTTTCCGGTCCAACCTGACCTGAGACCTCTTGAGCCCTTGGTGTGTCTGCAGCGCCCTCTGCAGGTAAGATGCACTGAGGAGCCAGCCCCTTGTGGCCATGAACTTACCAAGAAGTTGAACCTTGGCTTCTAGGCTGGTCCTTAAAGGGCTCCAGGGAATCTATTCCTCTCCTTGGTACCCTTAAAAGACCTCCCCACGCGTATGCATAAACCCTCTTCCTGAAGTGACTGGAATTTGGCCTGAAGCTGGACATGGTGACACACGGGAGGCTATGAGTTCAAGGCCATTCTGGGCTACATAGTGAGTTCCAAATCTCTGGGCCTCAAAACAGCAGCAACCCCCCAAAAAACAACCTATCCTGAACCCCAAGAGAAATGAAACCAGACAGCTCTATTTTTTTCTTACACAGGGATCTCACTCTGTAATGTAGATGGCCTCAAATTTGAGACTCCTGCTCAGCCTTCCAGAGTACTGGTATTACAAATGTTAGTCCGTACACTTGGCTAAGATAGCATCTTTCCTAGAAAGGAACTGAGATTTTTTTTTACATACCTGGGACTTGAACCCAGAGCCTCATACATGTATGAGACCTCTTGAGCCCTTGGTGTGTCTGCAGCGCCCTCTGCAGGTAAGATGCACTGAGGAGCCAGCCCCTTGTGGCCATGAACTTACCAAGAAGTTGAACCTTGGCTTCTAGGCTGGTCACTAAGCTGTTTCTCCAGCACTTTTTAACTTTTTTTTTTAATTTTTTTTTTATTTTGGTGTTTTCAAGGTAGGGTCCCACTCTAGCCTAACTTGACCTGAACTTTGTAGTCCCAGGCTGGCTTCAAACTCACAGTGGTCCTCCTTCCTCTTCCTCCCGAGTGCTGGAATTAAAGGTGTGCACCACCACACCTGGCCTTTTTTACTTTTGATTTCAAGAGGTGAGAGGGATGCCTCATTAAGTTGTCTGGGCTGGCCCGTAATTTTCTCTATATCCCGGCCAGACCTAGAATTTTCCATCCTCCTGCATTGCCCTCTAAGTAGCCAGGATTATAGACATGTGTGCCACCAAACCCTGCTAGAGCAGAAGTGCTTTGCTCTGAGACTATGTAGTAAAGGAGCAGAGACTGACTGCAGCTTCCTGCCCCAGTTAGCTGGAGCTCTCACCTTGCCTGACCTAGATACCACCTCCACTAGTAGCCATTAGAGAAGCTCTTCTCTCTCTCAGCCAGTCCAGTGACAGGGTTACCCAAGGGATGCAAGTTCCCTATCAGCCCCTGCTTGGGGGTGGAGATGTTTTCTCCAGGAAAGTGAGAAGTTGAGGCCAGCCTGGGATATATAATAAGACTTTGTCTCAAAATACAAAACAGAACAAAAACAAATGAAAGGAGGGTAAACTAGTGAAAACAGCCAGAATGAAAGGTTCACTTTTCTTTCACACCTCATAGTATCTTGCTTGAGTAGGGTGACCATATGACACTTTGAAGAATGAAGAAGGTCCTCACTGTCCCCTGCCAGGCTAGGCCATCAGACATAACCTGGACTCTTGGCAACAGGTGTAAAGGGAACCGAGCTGTATGGTTCCCTTATTGCTGAGCCTTGAATGTAAGTACTACATCTGAAGTAGCTTCTCTTACTCTATATCTCTCCTCAGTACTAGACCCTAATACTGCAGTGTCTTTCACCCAAGCAAAACGTTCAGAGGCATACTCTGTCTTGTTTCTATTGCTAAAGGAGATCCTTCAGCCTAGAAATTTCCCTGACTGGGGCTGGAGAAATTATTCAGAAGGTAAGAGTTCTTTCTGCACAAGCATGAGGGCCTGAAAGGGCCTAAGACCACCTGGGTTTGATTCCCTAGCAGCCACATAAACAGCTGGGTGTGTTCATAGACATCTGTAATCCCAGTCCTGTGGGGAGCAGAGACTAGAGATATGATGGGGCTAGTGAAAAGGACAAGCTCTGGAATCAATGAGAGACTCCATCTCAAGAAAATGTGGATGAGTAATGTAGGGGAACACCCAAAGTTCTCTTCTGGCCTCCATACCTATGCACATAGAGCATATGTATCAACACACATACACACACATGCATACAACACAACATACAATACACACATACATTTACATGTACATAACATACACATGCATACAACACACACCATACACACATGCAAATAACAGATACACACATACACATGCATACCCATACACCATACACACATGTACACAACACATACCATACACATATACACACATACATACAACACACAGCATACACATATACATACACATACTATATGCACACACACACACACACCATACACACACACACACCACACTACGCAAACTACCCACATAAAATAAGAAAGAAATTCCCCTCACCCTTATATGTCCAATTAGTCACAACTGAAGACAATTCTGCTTCCACCACAGGACATGGAGCCTTGCCTACAAAGCTCCCATCATACTGTGGGTTCCTCCCTGTGTTTTCTCTTCCTTAGGCCATCCTTCATGTTTTATACCAACTCTCCTCGCTGCCATTCACCCTGTATTTCAGTTAAGTTAGGTACAAGGTAGACCCACTTAATAGCATGGACCCACTGCCTCACTGTTATAAACAATCCAGTTCCTTTCCCAGCCTCTTAACTGTTGGCAGATCTCCAGGGTCCTAACCCAAGAACCTAGACACGTGCATCCCTTGGTTTGCTTGAGGCTCAGTAGCCCTGTAAGAAGGAAATCAACTTCACTTGGAGTCTGGAACACTTTATCTTTACTGCGACTGAGATTTATGGGAAAAGACTGGGTTCAAGTTACCTGCTCAATGCTAGAACAAAACACCCAACTAGAAGCAGCTATGGGAGAAAAGAGCTTATTTCAGGCCTAAAATTTCAAGGAGAAGTTTCCTCATGGTGGGAAAAGCATGGTATGAATAGGAAGCTGGCTCACATCTTGTCACATATCTGGGTGAAAATAGTCTAAGTATTAGTCTTGGAGTTGAGCTAATAAACCTCAAGGTCTGCCTCCAGTGGCACACCTCCTCCAGCAAAGGCCCACCTCCCAAAGGCTCTACCAGCTGCTGATTGATTATGAGACTTAATTGAAAACATGTCTGAGACTGTCAAGGACACTTCACATTCAAACTACCAAATTTCTGCCTATTCCACATAAACTCATGACCATTTCATTACACAAAATGCATTCAGCCCAGTTTTGTAAGTCCACATAGTCTTTACCAGTCCCCAAACTCTTCAGAAGTCCAAAATCTAAAGTCTCCTAAAGTGATCCTGCAAAATCAAAACACACTTTACATACTTCCAGCACAGAATAAACATTCCTATTTTTAAAAGGAGGAATTGTGCATAGCAAGGAAAGATGAACCAATACAAGATATGTTTTGTTTTGTTTTGTTTTTGAGGTAGGGTCTCACTCTAGCCCAGGCTGACCTGGAATTCACTATGTAGTCTCAGGGTGGACTTGAACTCATGGCAATCCTCCTACCTCTGCCTCCCAAGTGCTGGGATTAAAGGTGTGCGCCACCATGCCCACCCAATACAAGATTTTTAAAAGCAGGGCAAATATCACAGCCTGTAGCTCCATGTCCAGCATCTGAGATTCACAACAAAAATTTATGGACTCCAATTTGGCACTTCTAGACTTAGTTGCTTGCTTTCTCAGCAGAACCACTGAAGCCAGAGCAAACAGCTTTCCTTGGCTATCCCATAGTCATGGCACCACCAAAATTCTGGGGTTTCCACTGCAACCCATGATTCATCTTCACAGCTCAATGCCATGCCTAACAGTGCCTCCACACAGAGATGTTAATCCTGCCCCACCTTGCCCAGTGGCCATCTCCAGAACTGTGTGCACTTCCTGACTCTTGTTCTGGCATCTTAATGCATCCAAAACCAGTGCCAGGTGGACAACTCCTCCAAATTTGTGAATCCAAAGGATGTAAATCATTGAGTTGCAGAACACTCCTTCAACATTCTTCCTCTAGGACCCCCCTCTCTCAGAAGAATCAACACTCCTTCCATTGTTCAATGCAGATCAACTGGCCTATTCTCAATGGTGGCAATCTCTTTAGCAACCACAGCTGAAGCAACTGCAGTCTCTGGGCTCAAGACCAAAAACATTCAATTCACTTTCATATCTTTCTGTACCAAGCTTTGCACTTTTCATATCCTTCTGCTCTACATTTTCCTCCACTAAACATACCACTCTATCACTTTCAAATTCAACTCTGGCCAGGTGTCATGGCATACACCTTTAATCCCAGCACTTGGAAGGCTGAGGTAGGATGATTGCCATGAGTTCAAGGCCAGCTTGGAGCTACAGAGTGAATTCTAGGTCAGCCTGGATTGGAGTGAGACCCTGCCTTGAAATAAAAACTACACACACACACACACACACACACACACACACACACACACATATATGTAATGTAATTTCAAATTCAACTCTGCTCAAGTTCTCAGTCAGGCAAAATACAACCAGCCTATCTGCCAGAACATCACATAAACTACTTCCATTCTAGTGCTGATAAAGTCCTCTTTCCCCTCTGAAACCACATAAACTGAGCCTTCATACTCCATACCTCTCTGCATTAGATTCTTCAAATTCTTACCAAAATGGTTCATCAAGCTCTGTTTAGAGAACTGCAAGATTTCCCTTAGTCCAAAGTTTCAACTCCTTTCATATTCCTCCCACAAATTAGTTCCAAAAGACCAAAATCACATTATCAGGCTTCTAGCAGCAGTGATGCCACTTCTGATACCAGTTTTCTGTTTGCAGTTACCTTGTTTCTGGGATAAAACACCTGGCCAGAAGCAACTTTGGGAAGAAAGGGTTTGTTTCATGCTTACGGTTTCAAGGAGAAGTTTCATGATGGCACACACAGGAAACTGACTCACACCTTGTCACATATCTAGGTTGAAGTTGTCTAAGTACTGAACTGGGAGTTGGGGTAAGCAATCTCTAGGTCTGCTTCCAGTGACACATCTCCTATAGAAAAGACCCACCATCTAGCCAGGCATAGTGGCACACGCCTTTAATCCCAGCATGCGGAAGGCAGAGGTAAGAGGATCGCTGAGAGTTCGAGGCCACCATGAGACTCCATAGTGAATTCCAGGTCAGCCTGAGCCAGAGTGAGACCCTACTTCGAAAAACCAAAAAGAAAAGAAAGAAAGAAAGAAAAAGAAAAGACCCACCAGCCAAAGGCTCTACTTGCTGAGGAATGAGCATGAAGCTTAATTGCAAATACATGAGGCTGTCAAGGACACATGATGTTCAAACTACTACAGACTGACAGGAGGAGAGTCTGGAAAGCAACAGGAGAGAAGGGAAAGTGAGGGTGGAGATATTGGACTGAGCAGCTGGCTGAGGCAGTGAGAGAGCCAGGGGTCCTGTTGATGATCTGTGATGCTCTGCTTGCCATGGAATATGTAATTAATGTTTTGTTCAGAAATGTTGAATGAGACCTGGAGAGATGGCTTAGCCATTAAGGTGCTTCTGTGCAGCCTAAAGACCTAGGTTTGATTCCCCAGAACCCACATAAGCCAGATGCATATGGTGGTGCATGCATCTGGAATTTGTTTGCAGTGGCTAGAGGCCCTGGTATGCCCATGCTTTCTCTCTTTCTCTCATAAATAAATCAATAAAAATTAAAAAAAAAAAAAAGAAATGTTGAGCTGGGGTGGTGGTGCACACCTTTAGTCCCAGCACTCAGGAGGCAGAGGTAGGAGGATCACCGTGAGTTTGTAGGCCACCCTGAGGCTACATAGTTAATTCCAGGTCAACCTGGACCAGAGTGAGACTCTACCTCAAAGAACCAAAAACAAACAAACAAAAAAAAAGTTGTATGGCTGGGCTTAATGACACCCACTTGTAATCCTCACACTTGGGAGTTTGAGGCCAGCCTAGGCTAAAGAGTGAGGCCCTATCTGAAAAAAAAAAAAAAAAACTCAAAGAAAAACCAATAATGTGAGCCAGGTGTGGTGGCGCACACCTTTAATCCCAGCACTCGGGAGGCAGAGGTAGGAGGATCGCTGTGAGTTCAAGGCCACCCTAAGACTACAGAGTTAATTCCAGGTCAGCCTGGACCAGAGTGAGACCCTACCTCAAAAAACAAAAAACAAACAAACAAACAAAAAAAAAACCCAATAACATGGGCTGGAGTGATGGCTCAGTAGTTAAAAGCACTTGCTTGTAAATCCTGAAGGCCTGGGATCAATTCTCCAATACCCCTGTAAAGACAAGATACACAAAGTACCACATTCATTAGGAGTTTCTTCACAGTGGCAAGAAGCCCTGGAGTGCCCATTCTCTCCCTCTATTTCTCAAGCTCTTTCTCTCTCCCTGTCTCTCTCTCTGTCCTTGCAAATAACATATTTTTAAAAAAGAAATAAAAATAAAGCAACAACACAATAAAAGAGTATATCAAGGATGTATCTGTATGGCAGAAAAATGATACTATGGTGTTCATGTTTGCGCTCGGGGATGTCATGCTGGTAGCTTGAAACTGACCCATGGTAATAATAGTTACACCATAGACCTTGGCAGCCCCCATGAGTCACCACATTTATCCAGCACACATCCAAAGTAGATAGGACAGTGCCCAGTATATACTTTAATAAATGATATCCATAAGTAATATTTGTGTCTTCACATCTCTGAACTGGGAAACTGCAGGAAGCTGTATTGTCATGAAACATTTCTAAGACTAATGTACCATAGTATACTACCAGCCCATTAGAAATGACATGAGGCTTTGTACCACAAGTTGGCCTTGAACTCATGATTACGGGTGTGGCTACGATACCTGGAAATTTCTGACCTTTAGGGTCATGTTGTCTGTGATATTTTGTTATGGCAAATTGCGCTAAGAAATCTAAACTGTCACTCATTCCATATAAAGCTCTTCCCCAGCTGGGTGCGGTGGTGCACGCCATTAATCCCAGCACTTGGGAGGCAGAGGTAGGAGGATTGCCGCAAGTTTAAGGACACCGTGAGACTACATAGTGAATTCCAGGTCAGCCTGGGCTACAACAAAACTCTACCTCGAAAAAGCAAAAAATAAAAATAAGCTCTCCCCCTAAATAAAAGAAATAACAGGGCTGGAGAGATGACTTAGTGGTTAAGCGCTTGCCTGTGAAGACTAAGGCTCAATTCCCCAGGACCCACATTAGCCAGATGCACAAGGGGGCACACGTCTGGAGTTCGTTTGCAGTGGAAGCCCTGGCACTCCCATTCTCCCTCTGTCCTGGCCCTCAACATCTTAGGTTACTTAAAGGAAAAACTAGGAGAGGGCTTCACACACTGCCAATGGTCAGTTCCCCAGCCCAAAACAAAGCCATGTTGCAAATCCACCGATCTTCTCTTTTCTGCATTTCTTATATTCCATAGTACCAGGTAGGCTACCAACTTGTTAATCCAGGGGAGAATAAAGCTGACTTTGAAGAACAGGACACTCCTTCAGTATTTAAGCCTCTCACTTCAAAAGAAACAACATTCTTCCTGGTGTTCCAATGCAGATCAGCTGGCCCAATCTCAATGGTTGTAATCTCTCAAACAATTACAGCTGAATGGGCAGCAGTTTTGGCCCAAAGATTTCACATCTTTTGTTAGTTTGTTTCAGTCCTTTTATTAGTTTTGGACACACTCAGTATGTAAGATTTCATTTCTTTCTGTGCCATATCTCTCTGCTCACTCCAGTCCATTTCTACACAATGCAACCCTACAGAAGTTCTCAGGACACAAATTGCTTCTAATCCAGTCAATGCAAAACTCTTTCTCACCCTCATCAGCCAAACCTCACAGTCCATAGTTCTTATTACATTCAGGTCTTTCAACTCTGACCAGAATAGTCCACCAAGCTGTACTTACAGCACTGCAAATCCTCTCTTAGGCCAAGATTTCAAATTTGTCCACATTGTTCCTGAAAAGCAGTTCCAAAACACCAGTCACAGAATCAAGTTACTAGCAGCAATTACCCCACTGCTCTGATATCAATTACTATTGTAGAGAGCTTCATGTTGCTGGGAGAAAATACCCAATCAAAAGCAACTTGTGGGATGAAAGGATTTATTTTGGCTTGCAGCCTCTAGGGGAAGCTCCATGATGGCAGGAGGAAATGATGGCATGAAGAGAGGCTGGATATCACCTCCTGGCCAACATCAGATGGACAACAGTGACAGGAGAGAGTGCCAGACACTGGCAAGGGGAAGACGACTATCACACCCATAAGCCTGTCTCCAACAACACATCACCTCCAAGACGCTCCAATTCCCAAGTTGCCATCAGCTGGGAACCTAGCTCTTGGGCCTTGAGAGGCCTGGGCATGAGGCCTAGTGGAACTTCCTGAGCCTAGCTAAAGTTTGGTGATCTGCTTCGGGCCAGCTACACCTAATGGCTTCTGGCCGCTACCTCCGCGTAGGAGTTGGAATTCCCGCCCACGCACGCTTGGGACCAATCATCTCAATAGTCACAGTTTACTATTGGCCCTTACCTCTCCCCCCTCCCCCATCCTAAAATCCCGGCCTTCATTCTCAACATTATATAGGTAACTGCTTGTAACAGTAAAGCGAGTTCCTGCTTTGACAAGACTCAGGACTCAGTGTGGTTTTTCTCTGGTGACTAGGAGAGGTTCTGAGTCGTCCAATGTTCACCCTTCTTCCTCAACCCCTTGGGATGAACCTGCGAGCCTGGTCCCTCCTCAGCACTGCCTACCCCTCACCGCCCAGGAGCCCGGCACCTAGCATTCAGAACACATAAGTTTATGGGGACACCTGAATCAAACCACCACACTGTCTAAAAAAGGAAACGAAAAATTAAATACTAAAATAGCGTGCTCACAATAAAAGCTTAGAACCATTAATAGTGATTTCACAGTATGTAACAAAGTTTACCTTCTGCCCCAGTGTCCCAGGCCAGGGAGAGGTGGAGCCCTCTAATATGTCTCAATGAGATCAATGCTCTTTTTTCAAACCTTCATTTACTATTTTTCCTGTGGGTATGCATGGCACACATGTGGAGGCCAGAGAACAGCTTCTGAGTGGGTCCTCACCTTCAATCTCATCTGAGACAGGGTCTTTCATTGTTGTCCACTGTTCTGTTTGCCGGACTACATGGTCTGTGAGCTTTGGGAAAATTGTTTCCATGGGTTGGAGAGACTGTTTAGCAGTTAAGGTGCTTACCTACAAAGCCCAACAAACCAAAATTGACTCCCCAGTACCCATGTAAAAGCCAGATGCACAAGGAGGTGCACAAGTCTGGAGTTCATTTGCAGTGGCTGGAGGCTCTGGTGTACCCATTCTTTCTGTCTCCTCTTCTCCTCTCTTTCCTTCTCTTCTCTTCTCTTCTCTTCTCTTCTCTTCTCTTCTCTTCTCTTCTCTTCTCTCTCTCTTTCTCCCTCCCTCCTTGCAAATGAATAAATAAATAAAGCAAATTTTAAAACTATGGAAATTATTGAGTATCTTTATTATGAATGAGGATCTAATAATCCAACGTGTTTTCCTTTGTTTTTTTATTTTGTAATTTTTAAATTTTTATTAACATTTTCCATTATTATAAAAAAAAGTCCCATGTTAATTCCCTCCCTCCCCACCCCCACACTGTCCCCTTTCAAATTACATTCTCCATCATATTACCTCCCCATTACAATCATTGTACTTACATATATATAATATCAACCTATTAAGTATCCTCCTCCCTTCCTTTCTTTTCCCTTTATGTCTCCTTTTTAACTTACTGGCCTCTGCTACTAAGTATTTTCCTTCTCATGCAGAAGCCCAATCAACTGTAGCTAGTATCTACATATGAGAGAGAACATGTGGCAATTGGCTTTCTGGGCCTAGGTTACCTCACTTACTTTAATCCTTTCCAGGTCCATCTATTTTTCTACAAATTTCATAACTTCATTTTTCTTTACCTCTGAATAGAACTCCATTGTATAAATGTGCCACATCTTCACTATCCACTCATCAGTTGAGGGACATCTAGGCTGGTTCCATTTCCCAGCTATTATAAATTGAGCAGCAATAAACATGGTAGAGCACGTACTTCTAAGCAAATGAGATGAGTCCTTTGGATATACGCCTAGGAGTGCTATAGCTGGGTCATATGGTAGATCAATCTTTAGCTGTTTTAGGAACCTCCACACTGTTTTCCACAATGGCTGGACCAGATTGCATTCCCACCAGCAGTGTAGAAGGGTTCCTCTTTTTCCACATCCCTGTCAACATTTATGATCATTTGTTTTCATGATGGTGGCCAATCTGACAGGAGTGAGATGGGATCTAAATGTAGTTTTAATCTGCATTTCCCTGATGACTAGTGACATAGAACACTTTTTTAGATGCTTATATGCCATTCGTATTTCTTCCTTTGAGAATGCTCTATTTAGCTCCATAGCCCATTTTTTGATTGGCTTGTTTGATTCCTTATTATTTAACTTTTTGAGCTCTTTGTATCTCCTAGATATTAATCCTCTATCAGATATATAGCTGTCAAAGATTTTTTCCCATTTTGTAGGTTGCCTCTTTGCTTTTTTCACTGTGTCCTTTGCGGTGCAAAATCTTTGTAATTTCATGAGGTCCCAGTGATTAATCTGTGGTTTTATTGCCTGAGCAATTGGGGTTGTATTCAGAAAGTCTTTGCCAAGACCAACATGTTGAAGGGTTTCCCCTACTTTTTTCTCTAGCAGTTTCAGGTCTGATGTTAAGGTCTTTAATCCATTTGGACTTAATTCTTGTGCACGGCAAGAGAGAAGAATCTATTTTCATCCTTCTGCAGATATATATCCAGTTTTCAAAACACCATTTGCTGAAGAGGCTGTCTCTTCTCCAATGAGTATTTTTGGCATTTTAATCAAATATCAGGTGGCTATAGCTACTTGGGCTTACATCTGGGTCCTCTATTCTGTTCCACTGATCTACACGACTGTTTTTGTGCCAGTACCATGCTGTTTTTGTTACTATGGCTCTGT
The DNA here is from genome assembly GCF_020740685.1 of Jaculus jaculus. Classification (NCBI taxonomy): domain Eukaryota; kingdom Metazoa; phylum Chordata; class Mammalia; order Rodentia; family Dipodidae; genus Jaculus; species Jaculus jaculus. Next base: position 105,966,554 of record NC_059106.1, read on the forward strand.
AGTATAGGTTAAAATCAGGTATGGTGATACCACCAGCCTCTTTTTTGTTGCTCAGTATTATTTTAGATATTCGAGGTTTTTTGTGATTCCAAATGAATTTTTGGATTGTTTTTTCTATTTCCATGAAGAAAGCCTTTGGAATTTTGATAGGGATTGCATTAAATGTGTAGATTGCTGTAGGTATGATTGCCATTTTCACAATATTGATTCTTCCAATCCAGGAACAGCAACGGTGTTAGCTCTTCCTTAAAAGTCTGGTAAAATTCAGCAGTGAATCCATCCGGGCCTGGGCTTTTTTTAGTTGGGAGATTATTGATAACTGTTTGGATCTCCATGTTTGTTATAAGTCTATTTAAGTGATTTATCTCATTTTGATTTAATTTAGGTAGGTCATATAAATCAAGGAAAGCATCCATTTCTTTCAGATTTTCATACTTTGTGGAGTATATGCTTTTATAGTATGTCCCTATGATGTTTTGAATTTCTCTGGAATCTGTTGTGATGTTACTTTGTTCATCTCTGATTTTATTAATTTGTGTCTCTTCTCTCTTTCTTTTGGTCAGATTTGCTAAGGGTTTATCAATCTTGTTTATCCTTTCAAAGAACCAACTCTTTGTTTCATTAATTCTTTGGATTGTTTTTTTTTGTTGTTTCTATTTCATTAATTTCTGCCCTAATCTTTATTATTTCTTCCCAAATACTGATTTTTGCTTTGCCTGGGTCTTCTTTTTCCAAGGCTTTAAGGTGAAGCATTAGGTCGTTTACTTGCGACCTTTCTAATTTCTTTTTTTTTTTTTTTTTTTTTTTTTTGGTTTTTCGAGGTAGGGTCTCACTGTAGCCCAGACTGACCTGGAATTCACTATGGAGTCTCAGGGTGGCCTCGAACTTACAGCGATCCTCCTACCTCTGCCTCCCGACTGTCTAATTTCTTAATATAGGTACTTAAGGCTATAAATTTACCTCTTAGAACTGCCTTCATTGTGCCCCAGAGATTTTGATATGTTGTGTTCTTATTATCATTTGACTCTATAAATTTTTTGATTTCCTTATTGATTTCTTCATTGATCCATTCATCATTTAGTAGTGTATTGTTTAGTTTCCATGATTTTGTGTATGCTCTATAGCCTTTCTTGCTACTGATTTATAGTTTAATTCCATTGTGGTCAGAGAGAATGGGCAATAGTTCACCCAAAGATTTTTCTTTCTGTGCCATATCCCTCTGCTCACACCAGTTCATTTCTATGCAAAGCAGCCCTGCACAACTTCTCAGAACATGGGCACAAGAGCAAGCTTCTCACACAAACTGCTAGCCCAATCCAGGCAAAGCTCTTTCTCACCCTCATAAGCCAAACCTCACAGTCCATAGTTGTTACTGCCTTCAGGTCTTTCAGCTCTGACCAGGATAGACCATCAAGCTGAACTTACAGCACTGCAAGGCATCTCTTAGGCCAAGGTTTCAAGTCCTCCCACATTCCTCTTGAAAATCAGCTCCAAAAGGCTGAAGCCACATAGTCAGGTGTCTAGCAGCAACCCCACTCCTGGTACCACTTTACTGTTGCAGTCCGGTTCACATTGCCAGTAGAAATCACCCAACAAGAGTAGCTTCTGGGAAAAAGAGATTTATTTTGGCTTACAGGCTCGAGGGGAAGCTTCACAATGGCAGGGGAAACGATGGCATGAGCCGAGGGTGGACATCTGGCCAACAGAAGGTGGACCACAGCAACAGGAGGGTGTGCCAAACACTGGCATGGGGAAACTGGCTATAAAGCCTATAAGCCTGCCCCCAACAATACACTCCCTCCAGGAGGCATTAATTCCCAAATATCCATCAGCTTGGGAGCTAGCATTCAGAGCACCTAAGTTTATGGGAGACACCTGAATCAAACCACCACATGGTTTTATCTGTGCTCTCTTCTGTTAACTAGTATTTGAGTATTGCTTGTTTTTTCTTATATGTGTGCTTTTCCTTTTCTTCTGCATGGAGGATTCTATCAAGTATTTTCTGTAGAGCTGGTTTTGTCTTCAAATACTCCTTTAACCTGCTTTTGTCATGGAATGTCCTTATTTCTCCATCTATTTGAATGGATAACTTTGCAGGATAAAGTAACCTTGGTTGACAGTTGTTATCTTTCAGAACTTGGAATATATCACTCCCAGCCCTTCTGGCCTTAAAAGTTTGTCTTGAATAATCTGCTGTAATCCTGATGGGCTTGCTTTTGTAGGTAACTTGATTTTTCTCTCTAACTGCTTTCAGTATTTTTTCTCTGGTGTGTGTGTTTGGAAGTTTGATTATAATATGGCGAGGAGAGGTTCTTTCCAGGTTTTGTCTGGCTGGGGTTCTAAAGGCTTCCTGTATCTGCATTGGTACCTCTTTCCCAGTTTGGGGGAAATTTTCTTCTATGATTTTGTTGAAGACTCTTACTATGCCTTTGGAGTGGAATTCTTCTCCTTCTACTATACCCTGAATTGGATCTTTTCATACTGTCCCGAATATCTTGAAATTCCCACTCATACTTTTCTATAAGCTTGTCTTTCTCTTTGTTGGACTGTATTAGATCTGCCACCTGGTCTTCTAGCTTAGATATTCTGTCCTCTCCCTCATCCATCCTACTGGTTAGATTTTCTACAGAGTTTTTTATTTCATTAACTGTGTTCTTCATTGCTAGTAATTCTGTCTGGTTTTTCTTTATTATTTCTATTTCCTTATTTATGTCATGTATTGCCTTCTTTATTTCATGAAATTGGTGTCCTGCATCTTCTTTGATTCCTTTGATTTACTCTTTAAGTTCCTCTTTGATTTCTTCTTTGATTCTTTTGATTTGTTCTTTGACCTCTTTGAACATATTTATAATCATTCCTTTGAACTCTTTCTCAGGCATTTCCTCTAACTCATTCTCACTGGAGGACATTTCTGATTCATTAATACTTTTAGGTGGATTTATATCATCTTGCTTTTTAGTGTTTCTTGTGTTATAATGTATATATTTTTGCATCTTGGATTAAGGTAATGCTTGGATTTTCTAGCTAGCCTGATATTCTTAGCTGTATCAATTCATTTGATGTAATATATTTTCAGGGTAGGAGCTTAAGGTGTTAGGTGTGGCTCTTAAGACTCTCAGAGTATCTACAAAGGTGTTCCTAGGGGTTGAGTTTCCCTGCTATAGGAGTATTCAAGCAGGCTGGGTGGAATAAAATAAAGGTAGATTCTAAAATGTATCTAAACACTGTATACATTCAATCAAAATAGCCCTGAGTATGTATGCAAGAGTAGTTATTATAACGACCAGATCCTCTATCAACAAAGAAGTTAAGATTTCTTGTCTGTTGAGGGATCCAAGTCAGCTTGCGACCAAGTGAGACCCCTCCCTGGTGCAATCCCAGTTACCTTGGATGATTTTGGTCTCAGTCAAGTTGCTGCCTGGGTCATTAGGCTGATGTTCTGATTTCTGGAGCTGGGCACTGGCTTTTCCTGTGGGGCAAACCGAGCCTGGCAAGTGTGGCCCTGCAGATCAGCACTCCTGCTGCTGGAACTGCTGCTGCTAAAGCTGCCGCTGCTGGGTCTGTAGCCACTGCTGCTGAAGCTGTTGCTGCTGGGCCCACCGCTGCTGCTGCTGTAGCCGCCACTGCTGGAGCTGCCACTGCTGCTGAAGCTGCTGCTGCTGTGTCCACTGCCACTGCTGCCACTGAAGCTGCTGCTGCGGGATCTGCTGCTGCTGCTGCTCCTGGGTCTGCTGCTGCTGGGTCTGCCACTCCTGCCGCAACTAGATCTGCTACTGCTGGGCCGCTGTTACCGGTGCCAGAGCCACTGATGTTGCTCCTGAACTCTGCTCCTGCTTGGGTCCCGCTGTCGGCCCAAGTTGGCATGGCCGGGTCCCAAGACCGCTGCTCTGTTCGTTGGAGCTGGGCTCACGTGGTGGGGGAGGGGAGGGAGCCACAGCTGCTCTGGTTCTCTCGCTTTTCCACATGTGCTTCTACCTCATGGTCTGCTCCTCCATTGCTCACTGCCGCTCTCCCTTCACATTTCCTGAGTTGCGGAGAGCGCGGTGTAGGGGAAGCTCCCGCACCTGGCTTTTCCTGCGGCTGGAGCTGAATCTGGCGGCTTTCTGTTGCGCTCCTGCCGCAGCGGTTGGCAGAGCCGCCGGAGCCGCTTTTGCCAGCCTGTGCGAGCTCTGGATGCTCTGGATCTCTTCCACTTCTCTGCTGCCACTTCAATTTCCTATACACCTCACTTTTTAGTAAAAGTGTGTATTTTGCTGATTATTTTTTTGTCTTTTTTCCCCCCTAGGCTGCTTTGGTGTGGTACCTACGCTGCCATCTTAACCGGAAGCCTCATGTTTTCCTTTGTTTGCTGAGGCAGACTGTCTAATAATTTCACTGAAATTCTAATCTGAGTACTAAGACAAATATACAAATAGTAGAGAATACAAGGCCCACAAATGGCCCCACACAAATACAGTCACCTGATCACTGTCAAAGGAGCCACAGGACATCAAGTGACCTGGAACTGAGAAGAAATCCAATTCCCATTTGGCTAGCTCTCATAATGCTGGAAATTGCTATGAGAGTGACTGGAGAATAGCAGGAACCAACTGGTTGGTTAAGCAGGAGATCCTGCCAGTGACAAAATCAACCAGCCAAGCAGGAAGTATACACTTGTGCAATAGTAACACACGGCTATAGGTAACTAACTGCTCACAAGTTGAATATAAAATCCTCTCAGTGGGGGATGAACCTATACATGGCTCTGGGAACCAAGCCAGATTCCCTAGAACAAAAAAACCAATAAACTCCAGAGGGAACCTTCACTGTTCTCTAAGAAGAATGAAAATACACACCAATTTATCTTTCTAATGACTAGGCTTATTCTCTTTTATTAAAACTGTTCTCACTTTTGGTGAGAGAATCTGTTCTACTTTATAGATGAAGGAGAATATGGGGGAGAGCAAGGATAATATTTCAAGAAGAGAGAACTGATTACCTGCCAGGAGATGGGTAACCTCTACCTCATCTGCCCAGGGCCCTGAAATCACCATAGGGGAAGCAGTAATATGAATGCTGTCATGGCTAGCCTGAAAACCAGTTCCAGGGAAATGGCAACAGACACTGGTCACTCAACTCTCATAATAACAGAGATCCAGAGTCTGCAGAGAAAGCAACACTAAATCAGATCTCTACCTTGTCTACCAAGGCTCAGGGAGTATCACAGAAGAGGGGGCCAGAAAGATTGTAAGAGCCTTCAGGGTGTGCTGGAATAGCCAATGACATCATGTTTCCCCCAGTCCTGCTGAGATTGACTGAGGCCTCTTGGTCCTCACAATAAATACCAATAACCCCTTCGAAGACCCTCAGCAGAATTAAAGCAGGGAGAGGAGGTCTATGTGTGCAAACTTTTTAAAAAATAATCAATAAATTAAAACAATTTTTAAAAATGCTTTTAAGGGCCAGGCATGGTGGCACACACCTTTAATCCCAGCACTCAGGAGGCAGAGGCAGGATGATTGCCATGAGTTCAAGGCCACCCTGAGACTACACAGTGAATTCCAGGTTAGCCTGAGCTAGAATGACAACCTACCTCAAGAAAAAAAGGAGGGGCTGGAGAGGTGGCTTAGTCATTAAGGTGTTTGCCTGCAAACCCAAAGGATCCAGGTTCAATTCCCCAGGACCCATATAAGCCAGATGCATAAGATGGCACATGTGTCTGGAGTTCATTTGCAGTCACTGGATGCCCTGGCATACCCATTCTTTCTTTCTCTCCCCCCTTTTTCTCAAATAAATTAAATTAAATTAAATTATTTTTTTAAAAATGATTTTAAGCTGGGCATGGTGGCACATGCTTTAATCCCAGCACTCAGAAGGCAGAGGTAGGAGTGTCACCATGAGTTTGAGGCCACCCTGAAATTATATTGTGAATTCCAGGTCAGTCTGGGCTAGATCAAGGCCCTACCTTGAAAAAACAAAAAGAAAAAAAAAGATTTTAATTTTTGCTTATTAATAAGTGCGTGTGTGTCTATCTGTCTGTCTCTGCTTGCAAATAAATAAATAAATTTTTTAAAAGTTGGGTATGGGGGCTGGAAGGATGGCTTAGCAGTTAAGGCATTTGCCTGAAATGCCAAAGGACCCAGGTTCGATTCCCCAGGACCCACATTAGCCAGATGCACAAGGTAGTGCATATGTCTGGAGTTTGTTTGCACTGGTTGGAGGACCTGGCACACCCATTCTCTCTTTCCCTCTCTCCCTCTGTCAAATAAGTAAATAAAAATAAATATTTAAGATAATTTTTTAAAAGCTGGGTATGGTGGCACATGCCTTTAATTCTTAGGAGAATCACTGTGAGTTTAAGACTATCCTGAGACTACATATTAAGTTCCAGGTCAGCCTGGGCTAGAGCAAAACCCCACCTTGAAAAAAAAATTTTTTTTTAATATATGACATGAAAAGCACCTAGCTCATTTTGGTTTGTTTTCTTCACCACATAGCCAAAGATATCTTTGTACTTGTGATTCTCCTGCCTCTGCCTCCTGTGTGCTGGGATTACAAGTGTGGGCCACCATTCCTGGCTTGGACTACTATTCTTGGAGTTTTTTTTTTTTTTTAAACTATTCAGCAACCTCCTTCCTACTTATAGGTCTATTCAGATCTTTTTCTAATTTACCCTCTTCTAGCTATCTGGATTTATTGGTGTTTATAGTGATCTCTTAAAATCCTTTCAGTGTTGTGGTCTCACTTGTAAGGACTCTTCTCATTATTCTAAAACATATTTATTCATTTATTTATTTTCAGAGAGAGAAAGGAAGAGAATGGGCATGCCATACCCTCTTGTCACTGCAATGAACTTCAAATGCAAGCACCACTTTTTGCATCTGGTTTCTGGCTTTACAAAGGTGCTGGGGTACTGAGGAATTGAACTCAGGCTAGCAGGCTTTGTGAGCAAGCATCTTTAACCACTGAGTCATCTCTCTAGCCTTCTTTCATCATTTATATTTTTTAAATTTTATTTATTTATTTGAGTCAGAGAGAGAAAATGGGCACACCAGGGCCCCTAGCCATTGCAAACAAACTCCAGCATGTACCACCTTGTGCATCTGGCTTGATTTGAATACTGAAGAATCTAACCTAGGTCCTTAGGCTTCATAGGCAAGCACCTTAACTGCTAAGCCATCTCTTCATGCCCTAATTTTGTTGTTGCTGCTGTTTGTGGTTTTGAGGTAGGGTCTCACTCTGGCCCAGGCTAACCTGGAACTCACTCTGTAGTCTCAGGATCCAGCCACTAATTTATTATTATTATTACTGTTTTTTTTGGTTTTTCGAGGTAGGGTCTTGCTCTGGTCCAGGCTGACCTGGAATTAACTCTGTAGTCTCAGGGTGGCCTTGAACTCATGGCGATCCTCCTACCTCTGCCTCCCGAGTGCTGGGATTAAAGGCATGTGCCACCACGCTTGGCTTCCAGCCACTAATTTTTGTTTTTGAATTCTTTTTTTTTAAATTTTATTAGCATTTTCCATGATTATAAAAATATCCCATGTTAATTCCCTCCCTTCCCCCCCCACATACTTTCTCCTTTGAAATTCCATTCTCCATCATATTACCTCCCTATCACAATCATTGTACTTACATATATATAATATCAACCTATTAAGAACCCTCCTCCCTTCCTTTCTCTTCCCTTTACATCTCCTTTTTAACTTACTGGCCTCTGCTACTAAGTATTTTCATTCTCACGCAGAAGCCCAATCATCTGTAGCTAGGATCCACATATGAGAGAGAACATGTGGCAATTGGCTTTCTGGGCCTGGGTTACCTCACTTAGTATAATCCTTTCCAGGCCCATCCATTTTTCTGCAAATTTCATAACTTCATTTTTCTTTACTGCTGAGTAGAACTCCATTGTATAAATGTGCCACATCTTCATTATCCACTCATCAGTTGAGGGACATCTAGGCTGGTTCCATTTCCCAGCTATTATAAATTGAGCAGCGATAAACATGGTTGAGCACATACTTCTAAGGAAATGAGATGGGTCCTTCAGATATATGCCTAGGAGTGCTACAGCTGGGTCATATGGTAGATCAATCTCTAGCTGTTCCAGCCACTAATTTTTAATTTAACTTCAACCTTGGATCTTTTTCAATTTATGTAGCTAAAGATTTGCCAATTAAAAACAATTAGGGGCTGGAAAGATCCCTTAGCCATTAAGGCACTTGCCTGCAAAGTTAGAGAACCCAGGTTCAATTCCCCAGGACCTACATAAGCCAGATGCACAAAATGGCATATGCACCTGGAGTTCATTTGCAGCAGCTGGAGGCCCTGGCATGCTCATTCTCTCCCATTCTCTCTCTCTTCTCTCTCTCCCTCTCTTTCTCAAATAAATAAATAATTTTTTGTTTGTTTGTTTGTTTTTGTTTTTCAAAGTAGGGTTTGGCTCTGGCTCAGGCTGACCTGGAATTAACTATATAGTCTCAGGGTGGCCTCGAACTCATGACGATCTTCCTCTGCCTCCTGAGTGCACCACCATGCCTGGCTTAAAAATAAAATATTTTTAAAACTCAATTTCATTGCCTTCTCTCAGTTTCTCATTTTCTATTTTGTTGTTTATCTCTGTTCAAATGATCAAAACTATTATTTTCTTCCTTCTAACTTTGGGTTCAACTTGTTCTTTATTTAGTACTTTGAAGTATAAAGTCAGCTATTTATTCCAGACCTCTTTTCTTTTTGTATAATTGTACAATTATTTCCCTCTGAGCACTGTTTTCATTGCGCCCTCTAAGTTTTGTATGTTGTATTGTGGGACTGTTTGTTTTGTTTTTTTTTTTGTTTGTTTGTTTTTCGAAGTAGGGTCTCACTCTTGTCCAGGCTGACCTGGAATTAACTCTGTAGTCTCAGGTTGTTTTGTTTTTGAGACAGAGTCTCATGGATCCTAAGCATGGCCTCAAATTCACTATGTAGAAGAGGATGGTTTTGAATTTCTAATCCTCCTGCCTCCACATCTTAAGTGCTAGGTATCAAACCCAGGGCTTTATGCATGCTAGGCAAGCAGAGTACCAACTGAGTCACAACCGCAGCCCTACCTTTTTACTGAGATAATGTTTCATGTAGCTCAGGGTGGTCTTGAATTCCTGATCCTCCTGTCTATATTCTCCTCAGTGCTGGAGTTACAGGCATGCATTATGCTTGGCTGGTATGTTGTATTTTTGTTTTTATTTGACTCAAGAAACTTTCTGATTTCTTTGCTATTTCTTCTTTGACTCCTCTGTTATTTAAAAGTAAAATATTAACTTTCCATGTGTGTAGTGGTTTGATTCAGGTATTCCCCCATAAACTTAGGTGTTCTGAATGCTGGGTCCTCAGCTGATGGAGATTTGGGAATTAATGCCTCCTGGATGTGGTATATTGTTGGGGAAAGGCTTATGGGTATTATAGCCAGTTTCCCCTTTCCAGTGTTTGGCACACTCTCCTGTTGCTCTTGTCCACCTGATGTTGGCCAGGATGTGATGTCTGCCCTCTGCTCATTTTCCCCTGCCATAATGAAGCTTCTCCTTCAGTCTGTAATCCAAAGTAAACTCTTTTTTTCTACAAACTGCTCTTGGTTGGGTGCTTTCTGCCAGCAATGTGAACCTGACTGCAACAATGTGCTTATACGTTTTCCGGTTTTTCATCTGTTCTTGTCATATTTCATTTTGTTATGGTCTGGGAAGATTTTGCTATTGTTTGTTTTTTTATTGGTGTTATGGATGGCACCCAGGACCTTGTGCATGTTAGGCAAGCAGTCTACCACTGAGCTATAATCCCCCAGAAGGTGCTTTTTATTATTTCAATGTTCTATATGTATAAAAATTTGTTTTTTAATGCTATTTTGTCTCTGTATGTGTGTGTGTGCACAATGCATGTGTGGAAGTCAGAGGACAACTTCAAGGTGTCTGTGTTCCATCTACTTTGAGATAGGGTCTCTTACTGCTGCAAATGAACTGCCAGGCTGCAAGCAAATATCAGACCAGCTGGGCCTTGAGGTCCAGATTCTTCTGGCTCCACCTCTCATTGACGTAGGCACAATGGGATCAGAGATATATATACTACTTTGTGTCTGACTTTCTTTGAGTGCTGAGGAATTGAATCTGGGCTGGCAGGCCTTTCAAGCAAATGCCTATAACAACTAAGTCATCTCTCCAGCCCCTACTAATGCTGTTTTATAAGTGAAAATAAACCATAATGGCTTACACCTGTAGTCCCCACACTTAGGAGGCTGAGGTAAGAATGTCACTGTGAGATTGAGATAGTTTGGGATATATAATGAGTTCCAGACCAGCCAGAGCTTCAGAGTGAAAAGTGGCCTCAAAAAACAAAATAGATAGCCAGGTGTGGTGGTGCCACCTAAAATCCTAGCACTCTAGACTCAGGAGTCAGAGACAGGAGGATTGCTGCAAGTTCAAAGCCAGCCTGTGCTACTACACAGGGAAACATTGTCTCAGAAATAGACCGGGCCTAGTTGTGAATGCATGTCTTTAATCACAGCACTTGGGAGGCTGACATAGGGGAATTACCATGAGTTTGAGGCCAGTCTGGGCTACAGAGTGAATTCCAGATCAACCTGTGCTAGTGTGAGCTCTACCTTGAACCCGCCCCCAAGTAACCTCCCCCCAAGAAAATACATACATACATACATGCATATGTATGTATGTATGTACATAGATAATTTTTCTATTTGTTTTATGTAAACATTTACTATTACAATGTTAATGAAAAGTAAATGTTAATAAATACATTTAATTAGTTCTTAAGAAAAGAAATTATAAACTGATTAGTTGAATATAATGGCATGAGGTGCAGGGTAAAGTCCCATGTTGAATGAGGACAATGTAGAACACATACTTCTGTTCTGATATAAAGTACTGCTTTATTTTTACTACAAATGTAAGGGAGAGAAAAATGGGCCATAGCAACCCAAGTGTGGTAACTCATACCTGTAACTCTAATACTTAGGAGGCTGAGGCAAGGGGGGTTGCTATGAATTTGAAGCCAGCCTATATTACATAATGAGTTCCAGGCCATCCTGGGCTATGGAATAAGACTATCTCAAAGAAGACTAGAGATATGGCTCAGTGGGCAATGTGTTTGCTAAACAAATTGAGCCCAGATTCTTACCACCCACTTAAAGCTGGCCATTGACTTCCGGTTAAGATGGCGGCGTAGGTACCATGCCAAAGCAGCCTAGGGGGGAAAAAGACTGAAAAAACTCAGCAAAATACACACTTTTACTAAAAAGTGAGGTGTATAGAAAATTGAAGCGGCAGCAGAAAAGTAGAAGAGTTCCAGAGCATACAGAGCCTGCACAGGCGGGAAAAGCGGCTCCGGCAGCTCAGCCAACTGCCGCGGCCGCGGCGCACCAGAAAGCCGCCAGACTCAGCTCGAGCCGCAGGAAAAGCCAGGTGTGGGATTTTCCCCTCACACCGCGCTCTCCGCAACTCGGGACATGTGAGAGGAGAGCGGCAGCGAGCAACGGAGTAGCAGACCGCGAGGTAGAAGAACACGTGGAACAGCAAGAGAACCAGAGCAGCTGTGGCTCCCTCCCCTCCCCCTCCGCCTGAGCCCAGCTCCGGCGAACAGAGCAGCAGACCGGGACCCGGCCACGCCAACTTGGGCTGACAATGGGACCCAAGCAGGAGCAGAGTTCGGCAGCAACATCAGCGGCTCCAGCACCGGTAATAGCGGCCCCAGCAGCAGCAGACCCAGAAGTGGCAGCAGCGGCAGACTCGGCAGCAGAAGCTTCAGGGGGAGCAGCAGCAGTGGACACAGCAGCAGCAGCTTCAGCAGCAGTGGTGGCTCCATCAGTGGCAGCTACAGCAGCAGCAGAGGCAGCAGCAGCGGCTCAGTTTGCCCTGTAGGAAAAGCAAGTGCCCAGCTCCAGAAATCAGAACAGCAGCCCGACGACCCAGGCAGCAACTTGACCAAGACCAAAATCACCCACGGTAACTGGGATTGCACCAGGGAAGGGTCTCACTTGGTCACAAGCTGACTTGGATCCCTCAACAGACCAGAAATCTAAACCTCTTTGTTGATAGAGGATCTGGTCATTATAATAACTACTCTTGCATACATACCCAGGGCTGTTTTTGATTGAATGTGTACAGTGTTTAGTTAAATTTTAGAATCTACCTGTATTTTATTCCACTCAGCCTGCTTGAATACTCCTATAGCAGGGAAACTCAACCCCTAAGAACATCTTTGTAGATACTCTGAGAGTCTTAAGAGCCACACCTAACACCTTAAGCTCCTACCCTGAAAATATATTACATCAAATCAATTGATACAGCTAAGAATACACATCTAGCTAGAAAATCCAAGCATTAACTTAATCCAAGATGCAAAAATATATACATTATAACACAAGAAACACTAAAAAGCAAGACGATATAAATCCACCTAAAAGTATTAATGCATCAGAAATGTCCTCCAGTGAGAAAGAGTTAGAGGAAATGCCTGAGAAAGATTTCAAAAGAATAATTATAAATATGTTCAAAGAGGTCAAAGAACACAGGAAAACAATCAAAGAGGAAATCAAAGAGGAAATCAAAGGAATCAAAGAAGAGGCAGGACACCAATTTAATGAAATAAAGAAGGCAATACAAGACATAAATAGGGAAATAGAAATAATAAAAAAAAACCAGTCAGAATTACTAGCAATGAAGAACACAGTTAATGAAATAAAAAAACTCTGTAGAAAATCTCACCAGTAGGATGGATGAGGCAGAGGACAGAATATCTAAGCTAGAAGACCAGGTGGCAGAACTAATGCAGTCCAACAAAGAGAAAGACAAACTTATAGAAAAGTATGAGTGGGAATTTCAAGATATTCGGGACAGTATGAAAAGATCCAATATAAGAATTCAGGGCATAGTAGAAGGAGAAGAACTGCACTCCAGAGGCATAGTAGGCATCTTCAACAAAATCATAGAGGAAAATTTCCCCCAAATTGGGAAAGAGGTGCCAATACAGATACAGGAAGCCTTTAGAACCCCAGCCAGACAAAACCCAAAAAAGAACCTCTCTTTGCCATATTATAATCAAACTTCCAAACACACACACCAAAGAAAAAATATTGAAAGCAGTTAGAGAGAAAAATCAAGTTACCTACAAAAGCAAGCCCATCAGGATTACAGCAGATTATTCAACACAAACTTTTAAAGCCAGAAGGGCTTGGAGTGATATATTCCAAGTTCTGAAAGATAACAACTGTCAACCAAGGTTACTTTATCCTGCAAAGTTATCTATTCAAATAGATGGAAAATAAAGACATTCCATGACAAAAGCAGGTTAAAGGAGTATTTGAAGACAAAACCAGCTCTACAGAAAATACTTGATAGAATCCTCCATGCTGAACAAAAGGAAAAGCACACATATAAGGAACCTGGAAAAATAAGCTATACTCAAATACCAGTTAACAGAAGAGAGCACAGGTAGAACCAGAAATACACACACACAAAAAAATGGCAAACATAAATACACAGAAATCAGTAGCCTTCATATATGCTAACAACAAACACACAGAGGATGAAATCAGAGAATCACGCCCATTCACAATTGCATCAAAAAAAATAAAATACCATGGAATAAACCTAACCAAGGAAGTAAAGAATCTATACAATGAGGACTTTAAAACACTCAAGCGAGAAATTGCAGAAGACACTAGAAAGTTGAGAAACATCCCTTGTTCCTGGATTGGAAGAATCAATATCGTGAAAATGGCAATCTTACCTAAAGCAATCTACACATTTAATGTAATCCCTATCAAAATTCCAAAGGCTTTCTTCATGGAAATAGAAAAAACAATCCAAAAATTCATTTGGAATCACAAACAACCTCGAATATCTAAAATAATACTAAGCAACAAAAAAGAGGCTGGTGGTATCACCATACCTGATTTTAACCTATACTACAGAGCCATAGTAACAAAAACAGCATGGTACTGGCACAAAAACAGCATGGTACTGGCACAAAAACAGACATGTAGATCAGTGGAACAGAATAGAGGACCCAGATGTAAGCCCAAGTAGCCATAGCCACCTGATATTCGATAAAAATGCCAAAAATACTCATTGGAGAAGAGACAGCCTCTTCAGCAAATGGTGTTTTGAAAACTGGATATATATCTGCAGAAGGATGAAAATAGATTCTTCTCTTTCTCCATGCACAAGAATTAAATCCAAATGGATTAAAGACCTTAACATCAGACCGGAAACTTTGAAACTGCTAGAGGAAAAAGTAGGGGAAACCCTTCAACATATTGGTCTTGGCAAAGACTTTCTGAATACAACCCCAATTGCTCAGGCAATAAAACCACAGATTAACCACTGGGACCTAATGAAATTACAAAGATTTTGCACCGCAAAGGACACAGTGAAAAAAGCAAAGAGGCAACCTACAGAATGGGAAAAAATCTTTGCCAGCTATATATCTGATAGAGGATTAATATCTAGGATATACAAAGAACTCAAAAAGTTAAATAATAAGGAATCAAAACAAGCCAATCAAAAAATGGGCTATGGAGCTAAATAGAGAGTTCTCAAAGGAAGAAATACGAATGGCATATAAGCATCTAAAAAAATGTTCTACGTCACTAGTCATCAGGGAAATGCAGATTAAAACTACATTGAGATTCCATCTCACTCCTGTCAGATTGGCCACCATCATGAAAACAAATGATCATAAATGTTGGCGGGGATGTGGAAAAAAAGGAACCCTTCTGCACTGCTGGTGGGAATGCAATCTGGTCCAGCCATTGTGGAAAACAGTGTGGAGGTTCCTAAAACAGCTAAACATTGATCTACCATATGACCCAGCTATAGCACTCCTAGGCATATATCCAAAGGACTCATCTCATTTCCTTAGAAGTACATGCTCAACCATGTTTATTGCTGCTCAATTTATAATAGCTGGGAAATGGAACCAGCCTAGATGTCCCTCAACAGATGAGTGGATAATGAAGATGTGGCACATTTATACAATGGAGTTCTACTCAGCGGTAAAGAAAAATGAAGTTATGAAATTTGCCGAAAAATGGATGGACCTGGAAAGTATTATACTAAGTGAAGTAACCCAGGCCCAGAAAGCCAAGCGCCACATGTTCTCTCTCATATGTGGATCCTAGCTACAGATGATTGGGCTTCTGCGTGAGAATGAAAATACTTAGTAGCAGAGGTCAGTAAGTTAAAAAGGAGACATAAAGGGTAGAGAAAGGAAGGGAGGAGGATACTTAATATGTTGATATTGTATATATGTAATTACAATGATTGTAATGGGGAGGTAATATGATGGAGGATGGACTTTCAAATGGGAAAGTGTGGGGGTGGGGAGGGAGGGAATTACCATGGGATATATTTTATAATCATGTAAAATGTTAATAAAAATTAAAAAAATAAATAAATAAATAAAAAATATTAACAAAAAAAAAAAAGCTGGCCATTGTGGTACATGTCTATAATTCCAGCTTCAGTTTAGTTTGAGACCTCAAAAACTAGAAAACAATAGAAGATACCCAACATCCACCTCTCACCTCTATATGTATGCACATACATGTGCAATATGCACACAGATGAAATGCATACACACATGCAAAAAAATGGGTAGGGGAGCTGGGCGTGGTGGCACACACCTTTAATCCCAGCACTTAGGAGGCAGAGATAGGAGGATTGCCATGAGTTCAAGGCCACCCTGAGATGACAGAGTTAATTCCAGGTCAGCCTGGACCAGAGTGAGACCCTACCTCGAAAAACAAAACAAAAAAAAGGGTAGAGGAGAAAAAGGAGAACATGGAGTTTACAGCTTCGGTAGGTCAGAGCTGTCACACCCAAGCCTGGGCCAGCTGGGGTGGAACCTGTTTTTTGCTTGTTTTTCCCTGGCTGTGTGATCCTGGCAAATAATATATCTTTGTGAGCTTCTGTTTACTCATTTGACAAAATGGGGACCATGACACAAGCCTCCTGCAGTGTGTGTCCTAAGTCAGGACTAGCTGCCATCTGATTATCAAAGGTGGTAGCATAGTGGTAAATCATGCTACCTGTCCCTCTTACTCTGAGGCTTAGGCAGACATTTCTGATGACACTAGGAGTCCTCCATGAACCTGAGAAAATGCTGTTTTTTAGAGAGACAGACAGAGAGAAAAACAGGCAGAGAGAAAGGACACACCAGGGCTTCCAGCCACTGCAAATGAACTCCAGATGCATGCGTCTCCGTGTGCATCTGGCTAATGTGCGTCCTGGGGAATCGAGCCTCAAACCGGGGTCCTTAGGCTTCACAGGCAAGTGTTTAACCGCTAAGCTATCTCTCCAGCCCAAAAATGCTGTTTTTTTTCCTCCACTTTCCTCAGGGTGGGTTTCCACATAGACTGCAGGGGCCAAAGATCAAGTCCATTCATTCAACCTCCTAATAAGTGTCTTATACATGCCAGCTGCTTGGTTAAGTGAGAAACACACACTCTTCTTGCCCACACAAAACCTATAACCTCATAAGAACAGGCAATAAACAAATGAACAAGTGTTTTGTTTTTTTTAAATTTTCTTTATTTAGGGCTAGAGAGATTGCTTAGTGGTTAAGGCACTTGCCTGGAAAGCCTAAGGACCCATGTTTAATCTCTCTCCAAATCCCATGTAAACCAGATACACAAAGGTAACACAAGTGTATAGTCACACATGCACACTAGGTGGTGCAAGCACATGGAGTTCTATTGTAGTGGCTGAGGCCCTGGTGCACCAATTCCTCCTTCGCACTGTCTAAAAGAATTTTCTTTATTTATTTGTGTGTATATGTATAGGTATGCATGTGGAGGTCAGAGGACAATTCCAAGGTGTCTATCAAAGTGCCTTAAAGGCTGAGCCATCTCCCCAGCCCCTAAACAAATAATTTTTAATGGCAGATGGCATGAAGAGATATGGAGGAAAAAGGTAAGGAAAACATCAGATAAGTTGTATTAGTCAGGGTTCTCTAGAGGAATAGAACTGATAGAATGAATTTGTATTTGCTGGTGTGGTGGTGCACACTTTTCATCCCAGCACTTGGAAGGCTGAGGTAGGAGGATCACTGTGAGTTTGAGGCCAGCCTGAGCTACAGAGTGAGCTCCAGGTCAGCCTAGGCTAGAATGAACCCCTGTGTGGTAATTTGATGCAGGTGTCCCCCATAAACTTAGGCATTCTGAATGCTAGGTTCCCAGCTGATGAAGATTTGGGAATTAACACCTCCTGGAGGCATTGTATTGTTGGAGGCGGGCTTATGGGTATTAGAGCCAATTTCCTCTTGCTAGTGTTTGGCACACTCTCCTGTTGTCCTCCATCTGGTGTTGGCCAGGAAGTGATGTCCACCCTCTGCTCATGTCATCATTGTCCCCTGCCATGATGGAGCTTCCCCTCTAGTCTATAAGTCAAATTAAACCTTTTTTCCCCACTAGCTGCTCTTGATTGGGTGATTTCTGCCAGCAATGTGAACCTGCCTGCAACACCCTGCCTCCAAAAATAAAGAAATAAATAAATTTGTATTATAAATGAGATTTATTGGATTAGCTTACATGATATGAGCTGAGCAGTCCAACACAGCTATCTACAGGCTTGAGCATGAGGAACCTGGTAGCTGCTCAGTCCACAAGGATGATGCCTCAGCTGTCCCAATTGGCACTGAAGGCCTGGATTCCTGACAGCTGATGGTCTTCAGTCCGTGATGGAAAGCTGATGAGACTCAGGTCCAGTGTCAACAAAGGGTAGTTCAAACAGAGTATGAGTAGCAGGGGCAGCCAGGTAAAAAGCACTCTCCAGCAAGTAGTGAAAAATGTCTGTTTTCTCACAGCTTCTTTTTGTAGTGTCCATTACTGGAAAGGCCACCCATTCTAGAGGACTTACTCTCTCAGTTAGCCCTTCTTGGAAACATCCTCACAGACTCACACCAAAAAATGTCTCTTGATTCCTAATCTGATCAAGTTGGCAACAGAATTTAACCATCACATAAGTTACAGGATAGAAAAGGCCAAGCTAGGGGTTCTCCTATTCCATGGAGGTGGTTAGGCAAGGCATTGATGATAAGGGATATCTGCGTAAGACCAGAAGGAAGTGGGAGTGTGGATGGTGAGATAGGTAGAAGATGTGATGTGGTTAGATTTGGGGTGTAGGGTTTGCTGATGGGTCAGGTGTGAAGTGAAACATAAGGTTCAAAGTGTGATTAGAGCAACTGGAAGGATGAAGATGCTGTTTTCTGGGATGTCTGTGGGGTTGCTAGAGGGAGAAATTTTATTCTTACAGTTCTGAAATGCCATAAAGATGCTTCTTGGGGCAGGCACGGTGACACACACCTTTAATCCCAGCACTAGGGAGGCAGAGGTAGGAGGATCATGTGAGTTCTAGGCTAGCCTGAGACTACATAGTGAATTCCAGGTCAGCCTGGGCTCAGGTGAGAACCTACCTCAAAAAAATTTAAAAAAAAAAAACAAAAAAGGATGTTTCTTGGTGTTTCTTTGTGTGTGTAAGTGTGTATGTGTGTACCTGAATTAAAGCATGTATTTGAAAAAAGAAAGAAAAGAAAAAAGCCGGGTGTGGTGGCACACACCTTTAATCCCAGGACTCGGGAGGTAGTGGTAGGAGGATCACCATGAGTTCGAGGACACCCTGAGACAACATAGTGAATTCCAGGTTAGCCTGGGCTAGCGTGAGACCCTGCCTGGAAAAACCCAAAAAGAAAAAAAAAAAAAAAGCAAGCAAGCATGTGTTTGAAGCTTTATTAAGTTTCATTCATGTGTTCATTCATTCCCTAGCTCAATAGGATGAAGGTGGGAAGTGTGGGGGGGGGTGTAGAAAATATAGAAAGCTGATTTAACAGCCAATGAAAGAAAACAGGAAAGCAGAAAAAAAGTATATGGTTGTCAAACATGTGCCTTCATCCAGGTGATAGGAAGAGCAGCTAACCTGAGCTGTCCTTCCTGCTACAGACACCTGGAACTTTCTCTCTCTCTCTCTCTCTCTTTCTTTCTCTCTCTCTTGATCAGGATCTCACTATGTAGCCTATGCTGGCCTCAAGGTCATGACCACCTTCCTCTGCTTGTGAGTGTAGAGATTACTGATGTGTACCACTATGCCCAGCTTGTGTGTTTTCTCCTTGGAAGATTTCCTTGATTTAAAAAATGTATGTATTTATTTATTTGTGTGCATAAATGTGTGTGTGTCAGTGTCTCTTGCACACTGCAAATGAATGTCTCACAATAAGTGAGTGGCTGGGGATTTGAACATGGGCCCATGCAGTTTGCAAGTAAGCACCTTTAACTACAGAGCCATCTTCCCAGCCCCCTTTTTGACTTTGATCTTTTCATTCTTCTCTTGAATCTTTTCTTTTAGACAACAACTTGTATTTTATTATTTTTTTATTTATTTCTGAGAGAGAGACAGAACAGGAAGAAAGAGGCAGAGAGAGATAGAGAGAGAGAGAGAGAATGCACACACTAGGGCCTTAAAGCCACTGTGAATGAACTATAGACACATGCACACACACACACACCATACGCATGTGCAACATTGCACACTTGCATCACTTTTGCATCTGGCTATACATGGGACCTGGAGATTCAAACACACATTCTTAGGTTTTGTAGACAAGTGTAAGACTTAACCGCTAAGCTATCTCTCCAGCCCTTAGTATTATGTTGTTGTTGTTGTTGTTGTTTTGAGGCAGGGTCTCACTGGAACCAAGATTGACCTGGAACTTAATCTTCAGCCCAGGCTTGACTCAAAGGCATGGTCTTTCCAAATCATCCAGATCTCAAGTGCTGGGGTTAATGTGTCAGTCACCACACCCAGCTTGTATTTTAGTATTTTTACAGTGCAGGCCTTTATTCTTTCCTCTCTTCTAGGGCATCCTTCATGGATTCAGTATCATCTCATATCCAAGAATGTTAACTAAAAGCACCTTTCAGTTTTTCCTTTTTTTTTTCCTGTAATTTCCCCGCTTAAGTTTCTTTCTTCTATTTCTTAGTGGTTTTACTCTTAGGTTAACATCAAGAGCCAGATGTACAAGTCAAGTATGGTGAAGAATGAGTACAACCCAAGAATTTGGAAGGTTGAGACAGAAGGATCAGAAACTAAGGTCATATTTGGCTATATATTAAGTTTGAGGCCAACCTGGGCTATCTACATAGGATCCAAGAAAACATTTAGTTTGGAACTTATAGTATATATTTCTGCTCCTTCCTTTGTCTTTGTAGTCTTACTTTAAAATTCTCAGATTGAATGCAGTTGTTGGTAGAGTACTTGCCTAACATGCATGGAGCCCTGAATTTGATCTCCAGCACAGAATAAAAAAGAAGAGGAGGAGGCAGAGAGAGAAGAAAACAAAATGGTGCAGGCCTATAATCCCAGTATTCTGGAGGTAGAGGCAGAAGGATTAGAAGTTCAAGATCAGTCTTTTGGCTTCTTGTTTCTGCTTCGGTCTCCACACAGAAACCATAGGAGTTGGAGTCCACAGACCCCACATAAGAAGCTGGGTGTGGCCACATATATGTATATAAAACCCCAGTCCTGTAGGGGCAGAGACTGAGGCTTACAAAAATGCAACTTCTGGGACTATGGACTCTGTTTCAAAGAAAGATGACAGACAGAGAGAAGAGAGAAAGAGACAAGCACTTGTAGTTGCTAAGCCATCTCTTCAGTCCTAGATAACTACTGTTTAACTGTAGTCTCCATCTTCATTCTAATACCACTGAATGGACAAGGCTTTCATAAACAATGACTTCACACCCAGAGTATCCAGTACCAACATGGGAGGGGGGATAGGGAGGAAGATAGAGTGGGCATTTAGCCTTCTGTCTTTTTCTCATCAAGCCACCCAGGGGCAGCTGCATTTTTTTTTAATATTTTTAAAAATTTTATTTATTTATTTATTTGAGAGCAACAGACACAGAGAGAAAGACAGATAGAGGGAGAGAGAGAGAATGGGCACGCCAGGGCTTCCAGCCTCTGCAAACGAACTCCAGACGCGTGCGCCCCCTTGTGCATCTGGCTAACGTGGGACCTGGGGAACCGAGCCTCGAACCGGGGTCCTTAGGCTTCACAGGCAAGCGCTTAACAGCTAAGCCCTCTCTCCAGCCCGGCAGCTGCATTTTTTAAAAAAAATTATTTATTTATTTATTTATTTGAGAGTGACAGACACAGAGAGAGAGACAGATAGAGGGAGAGAGAGAGAATGGGCACGCCAGGGCTTCCAGCCTCTGCAAATGAAGTCCAGACGCATGCGCCCCCTTGTGCATCTGGCTAACATGGGACCTGGGGAAGCGAGCCTCGAACCGGGGTCCTTAGGCTTCACAGGCAAGCGCTTAACCGCTAAGCCATCTCTCCAGCCCTGCATTTTTAACTACATCTTCTCTCATTGCACCCTTTGCTGTCAGATCTGTGCTGCCATGTTTGGCAACAACTCTCTTCTCACTCTTTATCAATGCCTCCACCTCCTGCTTGATGAGTCCTCAGACATCTGGCTGTCCCTTATGCTGTTTTTGTGCATGGGCTGTACTTAGGTGGAGATCCTCATTACTAACTCCTATTTGCATTTTCCATTCAGAGCTCATCAATCTCTTTGTCTAGAGCCTTGGTAAGAATACTGAATGAAGGGGCTGGAGAGATGGCTTAGCAGTTAAGGCACTTGTCTGCAAGGCCTAATGAACCTACTTTGATTCTCCAGTACCCACATAAAGTCGGATGCAGTGGTCCATGCACCTGGAGTTTGTTTGCAGTGGCTGGAGTATTTGCAAATAAATATATAATGTTTTTTCTTTTTCTTTTCTTTTCTTTTTTTTTTTTTTTTCGAGGTAGAGTCTCACTCTAGCACAGGTTGATCTGGACCTGAAATTCACTATGTAGTCTCAGGCTGGCCTTGAACTCATGGTGATCCTCCTACCTCTGCCTCCAGGTGCTGGGATTAAAGGCATGTGCCACCATGCCCAGCCAAAAAAAAATTTTTTCAAAAGAATACTGAATGAAGAGACCAGGAAAAATAAAGTTAAAGCTTACTAGTAGTAATACATAGCCAGTGAATTATTGTAAATTATTTCACCTTAAATGTTCACAGATTTTAAAAGTGTATGTGAGCCACTATTGCTAATAACAGATGCTGATTAGGATGTGGATTATTATAAGATCCTTTTAAAATAAGTGTTAAAAGTTAACCCATGACTGGAGAAATGGCTTAGCAGTTAAGGCATCTGCCTGTGAAGCCAAAGGACCCTGGTTCGAGTCCCCAGGACCCATGTAAGCCAGATGCACAAGGTGGTGCATGCATCTGGAGTTCATTTGTGGTGGCTGGAGGCCCTGGTGCACCCATTCTTCCTTTCTCTCTATCTGCCTCTTCTTCTCTCTTTCAAATAAGTAATAAATAAAATATTTTTTAAAAGTTGACCCAGGGGGTATTACCATGGGATATTTTTTATACTCATGGAAAATGTTAATAAAAATTGAGAAAAAAGAAAGAAAGAAAAAAGAAAAACCAAAAAAAAAAGTTGACCCAAACCAGGCATGGTGGCACGTGCCTTTAATTCCAGTACTTGTGAGGCAGAGGTAGGAGGATTGCCATGAGTTCAGGCCACCATGAGATTATATAGTGAATTCCAGGTGAGCCTGGGCTAGAGTGAGACCCTACCTCAAACACACACACACACACACACACACACACACACACACACACACACACACAAAGTTAGCTGGGCCTGGTGGCGCACGCCTTTAATCCCAGCACCCGGGAGGCAGAGGTAGGAGGATCGCCGTGAGTTTGAGGCCACCCTGAGACTACATAGTGAATTCCAGGTCAGCCTGAGCCAGAGTAAGACCCTACCTCGAAAAAACAAAAAACAAACAAACAAACAAATTCACCAGTTCATAATGCTAATTATGTTAGAGTAATTAATTAACCATAAGGGCATGCTTTATATCTGTATGATTTGACAATGGTAGCTTGAGGTTTCATCATGCTAATCACAATGTAGGCTTGCAAATATACTGAATAGTTTCTGGTTAGATACATTTGCTTAATTGATAAAATAAATACAATATATTATAATGTAGTTAATAAAACATAAATTGTTACCAGGAAATCCCAGTGGCGGGAATGCATCACCTATCCCTCAGGCCCTTGAAGTCACCAAAACAATGCAGGTCATTGTTAAAGTATATGGTTAGCCACCAGAACTAGAAGATTAGAGCCTACTGCTGAAGACACCATAGGCTGCTGTCAAAGGAAAATGAGACATCATGCTATGACTGAGATGGAAGCCAGGTGCTTGATAGCTAGGGCTAGAAAGTGCTGTGTGGTCTACTTGGGATAAAAGTCACAAAAAATATGAACAAATATTGGATCCCGAAAGCTACAAAATCAACCACCAGGCAAGATTAACACACAGGTGCAATAGTGGTACATAGGCTATAGAGGTAATCAACTGCTTTCTAAATGGATGTGAGGCCTGCACAGTAGAAGCTACCACAATGAAGAATATTATTTTTTTGCACCACCAAACCCAGTTTATGTGGTTTTGGGGGTCAAACTCAGGGCTTGGAGCATGGAAAACAAGCACTTTGCCAGTTAACAGAGCTACTCCCTCTGCCCCAGCATTCTATAAGTACTTGAATTTATAGAAAGTCTCACACTGAGGAAATGCAGCTCCCAGGAATGGTCACAAGATGGTGCACTGACACTATATTTATTTATTTAATTATTTTTATTGTTATTGTTTTGGTTTTTCTAGGTAGGGTTTCACTCTAGCTCAGGCTCACCTGGAATTCACTATGTAGTCTCAGAGTTGTCTTGAATCTGTGTTTATTGTATAGCCCCTACTTCACCTTCATCTCTTCACTAGTGACAAGCTCCTGCCACACCCACAAGAGTTGGACCATTATGAGTCCTTGCTCAACCCAGCAAACAGGACTACAGAACTGTGGAATGCTTCCACCAGACCTGTGCTGGGACGCTTTCTAGAGCCATATAAGTCTAGCAATTTAACCAGGGTCTGGAGGTCATCAGTGAGAATGGACTTGGCCTTAAATTCTAAAGTTCTTGTAAAGTTATAATTGAAGATGCCATTAAAAGGAAGCACAGAACTGGAAAGATAGCTTAGTGGTTAAGGTGCTTGCCTGCGAAGCCTAAGGACACATGTTTGACTCTCCAGGTCCCACATAAGCCAGACACCAAGATGATACAAGCATGCAAGATCACACATGCACAGAAGATGGCACACACATCTGGAGTTCAATTGCAGTGGCTGGAGACCACCAATTATCTCTCTCTCTTGCCTGTCACTCTCACTCTCTCATTAAACAAAAGAACTTCCAGGTAAGATGGTAGCATAGGAGCCACACCAAAGCAGCCTAGGGAGGGATTTAAACAAAACCACAGCAAAATACACTCTTCATATGAAAAGTGAAGGAGTATAGGTTATTCTTAGACACAGCAGAGAAGCCAGAGAGACCAAGATCCACCAAAAAGGAGGAAAATGACCAGAATCCCACTGAAGTGCTTATGGCCCGCCAATCCGTGCACCTGCCCAACACTGCCCCACCAGGCATGCCAAGCAGCGGCAGCAGCAGAGACCAAACAAGGGGATTTTTCAATTCATCAACCTTCTTGAAAAGTTAAGAAATCAGCCAGGCATGGTGGCACATGCCTTTAATCCCAGCACTCGGGAGGCAGAGGTAGGAGGATTGCCATGAGTTCAAGGCCACCCTGAGATGACAGAGTTAATTCCAGGTCAGCCTGGACCAGAGTGAGACCCTACCTCGAAAAACAAAAAAAAAAAAAAAAAAAAAAAAAGAAAGAAAGAAAGAAAATTTAAGAAATCTGAAGATCAACTAAGGAGCTACTGAAAGGGATACAAGTGGAACTGCATGATAAACTCCAGAAGTTTGAACTCTCCCATTCCCCACCATCAGAACTGGGAACCTCCAGCATTCAGCCTCCCTCACCCCCCACCCCCTGTGGCAGCACAGCTGATCAGAGCTCCAGCTCCACAGCACAACATGAAGGGATCGAGGTGGGCATTCAGCATTGGTGAGATTGGAAGCCACCCCAAAAGGTAATGAGGCCAACTGACAAAACAAAACAAAACAAAACAAAAAAACAGGTACATAGGCACTGGAAGAGCCAATCTCTCTTTTCTTTCTGGGAAGTTTATGGGTTATATATTCTTGGTTGGCTTTACCATTTTCAAATAACCTATATTTGGGGGTTGCCTTTGTCTTTTGCTTCTGTCATTATTGGGGGCAGGGTCTGATCAAGATCATGCTGACCTGGAACCCAATTCAGAACAGAAATATCGATCTCCTACCTGACAAGATTAAGGGTGTAGAACAACACACAGCCTTGGGGGGTTTTGGCTTTATAAGACTATCTGTTTGTGTTAATCCCCACAATTGCATACTTTGTGCTCGTTTTTATTGAATGTTTATATTGCTCAGTTGAAGTTTAGATTTTGCCAGTAAATTGTTCTACCCAGTCTACTACAATACTTGCTTAGCATGCAAACTCAACACCTAGGATTACTACTGTGGCTGGATTGGGGTACAAGAGCTACACCTGGTACCTGGAACTCATATCCTGAAGGCATATAGAGGTGGATTGCCAACTCTGGGAACATTGCAGATAAATAGAAAATCCAAGCATTAGATCAATTCAGGATGCAAAACTCACTATATTATAATACAAGAAACTCAAAGAATCAAGACAATACAGCCACACTATAAATTATAAATCCATAAGAAAGATCACCAATGAGACTGTTTTAGATGAAATGCCTGACAGATTTCAAAAAAAAAAAAATTATGGCATCTATACTCAAAGAAATCAAAGATGAAAGGAATCAAACAAGAAAACAAAGGAAATAAATAAGAAAACAAACCCCTGAAAGAGAACACAAGAAACCAGTTTAATCAAATAAGGATAAGTAAGGAAATAGAAATACTGAATTAAAACCAGACAGAAATACTAGCACTGAAAAACACAGTCAGGCAAATAATAATAATAATAATAAAAACTCTGTGGTGTCACCAGTAGAATGGATGGAGAGAACAGAATATCTAAACTAGAAGACTAGGTGGCAGACCTAATACAGAACAACAAAGAGAAAGACAAGCCAATAGGAAGATCTAAATGGAAATTTCAAGATATCCAGGACACCATGAAAAGATCAAATATAGGAATTCAGGGTATAATAGAAGGAGAAGAATTTCAATCCAGAGGCTTAGCAGGTGTTTTCAAAAAGATCATAGAAGAAAAATTTCCCCAAATTAGGAAAGAAATGCCAATGCAGGGCTGAAGAGATGGCTTAAGGGTTAAGTACTTGCCTGTGAAGAATAAGGACCCTGGTTTGAAGCTTGATTCCCCAAGACCCATGTAATCCAGATGCACAAGGGGGCGCATGCATCTGGAGTTCATTTGCAATGGCTGGAGGCCCTGATGTGCCCATTCTCTCCCTCCTTCTCTCTCTGTCTCTCTTTGCCTCTTTCTCTCTCTGTCTGTTGCTCATAAATAAATAAATAAATATAAAAAAAGAAAATGCCAATGCAGACACAAGGTTTTCGAACACCAAACAGATAAAACCTAGAAAGAACCTCTCCTAACAAACTTATAATTAAACTACTAAACACACAAACCAAAGAAAATATATTAAAAACAGTTAGAGAGTAAAAGCAAGTTATCTATAAAGGCAACCCTATCAAAATAACTGCAGATTACTCAACACAAACTTTAAAGGCCAGCAGGGCTAGAAATGATGTATTCCAAGTTCTGAACAATAACAATGGTCAACCAAGATTACTTTATCCTGAAAGGCTATCTATTCAAATTAATGGAGAAATAAGGACATTCCACAACAAAAATAGGCTAAAGGAATTTATGACAACTAAACCAGCTCTACAGAAAATATTTGAAGGAATTCTTAATGTTGAAGAGAAAGCAAAATACACATAGGAGGAAATAGGAAAAAATAAACCACACTCAAATAACAGTTAAAACAAATGAGTAAAGGGAAAACAGGAAAAACTACAAAATAAGAAAAATGGCAAGAATAAATGCATACCTTTCAATAATAACTCTTAACCAGGCATGATGGTGCATGCCTTTAATCCCAGCACTTGGGAGGCAGAGATAGGAGGATTGCCAAGAGTTCAAGGCCACCCTGAGACTACATAGTGAATTCCAGGTTAGCCTGAGCCAGAGTGAGACCCTATCTCGAAAAACCAAAACAAAACAAACAAACAAAAAATCCTCTTAATGTCAATGGCCTCAATGCACCAACAAAAAGACAAGGATTGCAGACTGGATTGAAAGTCTGGATCCTGCCATTTCTTGCCTCCAGGAAACTCATCTCTCAATAAAAGATAGACACTGTCTTAGGATGAAAGGATGGAAAATGGCATTTCAAGCAAATGGGCCTAGGAAACAATCAGGGGTTGGTATCCTAATATCTGACATGATAGACTTCAAACCAACCCTAGTGAGGAAAGATAAAGAAGGTCATTTTATACTGACTAAAGGAACACTCCAGCAGGAGGACATTACAATCCTAAACATATATCACCTAATATGGGGGCTCCCAGTTTCATCAAACAAACACTATTAGACTTAAGGTCACAGATAACCTCAAACACAATTGAGCCAGGTGTGGTGGCGCATGCCTTTATTCCCAGCACTTGGGAGGCAGAGGTAGGAGGATTGCCATGAGTTCGAGGCCACCATGAAACTCCATAGTGAATTCCAGGTCAGCCTGAGCTAGAGTGAGACCCTACCTCAAAAAACAAAACCAAAAACCACCACAATTATAGAGGGTGACTTCAATACCCCACTCTCATCATTTGACAGGTCATCCTGGCAAAAAATAAACAAAGAGACATCTGAAATAAATGATGTCATGGAACAAATGGACCTAACAGATATCTACAAGACATTCCATCCAAATGCTGCATAATATGCATTTTTCTCAGCAGTACATGAAACATTCTCTAAAATAGACCATATATTAGGACACAAAGCAAATCTCAACAAATAAAGGAAAATTGAAGTAATCCCTTGTGCCCTATCTGACCACAATGGGATTAAACTGCAAAGTTACAGAGTATACAGAAACTCACAGAGACTAAACAGTACACTATTGAATAATGAATGTGCTATTGAAGAAATCAAAAAGGAAATCAATAAATTCATAGAATCAAATGATGATGATAATACAACATACCAAAACTTTTGGGACACAATGAAGGCAGTCCTAAGAGGGAAATTTATAGCTCTAAGTGCTTATATTAAGAAATTAAAGAGTTCACAAATAAACAATTTAATGCTGCACCTTAAGGCCTTGGAAAAAGAAGAAAAAGGCAAACCAAAAATCAGAAGATGAGAAGAAATAATAAAGATTAGGGAAGAAATTAATGAAATAGAAAGCAAAAAAAAAAAAAAAAAAAAATCCAAAGAATCAATGAAACAAAAAGTTGGTTCTTTGAAAGGATAAACAAGATTGATAAACCCTTAGCAAATCTGACTGGAAGAAAGAGAGAAGGGAAATATTAATAAAATTAGAGATGAAAAAGGCACCATTACAACAGATACCAAAATTCAGAAACTTATAAGGACATACTTTAAGAATGTATATGCCTTAAAAAAAGAATATATATTTCTCTAAGTTTGAAGATCTGAAAGAAATGGATGATTTCCTTGATTCATATGAAGTGTCAAGATGAGTTAAACCATTTTTTAAAATTTTGGGGGGTTATTTTTACTTATTTATTTGAGAGCCACAGACACCCAGAAAGAGAGAGAGAGAGAGAGAGAGAGAGAGAGAGAGAGAGGGAGAATGGGTGCACCAGGGCTCCAGCCACTGCAAACAAACTCCAGATGCATGTGCCCCCTTGTGCATCTGGCTAACATGGGTCCTGGGGAATTGAGCCTCGAACCAGGGTCCTTAGGCTTCACAGGCAAGCACTTAACTGCTAAGCCATCTCTCCAGCCTGAGCTAAACCATTTTTTTTCTTTTTCTTTTTTTTTTATTTATTTGAG
Organism: Jaculus jaculus; assembly: GCF_020740685.1. Lineage (NCBI taxonomy): Eukaryota > Metazoa > Chordata > Mammalia > Rodentia > Dipodidae > Jaculus > Jaculus jaculus. The sequence goes on from NC_059106.1 coordinate 105,995,591, forward strand.
AGCGACAGACACACAGAGAAAGACAGATAGAGGAGAGAGAGAGAATGGGCATGCCAGGGCTTCCAGCCTCTGCAAATGAACTCCAGACGCATGCGCCCCCTTGTGCATCTGGCTGACGTGGTTCCTGGGGAACCGAGCCTTGAACCAGGGTCCTTAGGCTTCACAGGCAAGCACTTAACTGCTAAGCCATCTCTCCAGCCCGAGCTAAACCATTTTAATAGACCTGCAACAAGTACAGAGTTTCAAGCAGTTATAAAAAGTCTCCCAACTAAAAAAAGTGCAGGCCCAAATGGTTTCACTGGTGAATTTTACCAGTCCTTCATGGAAGAAATAACACCACTGCTTCTCAAACTTTTCCATAAAATAGAAAAGGAAGGAATTCTACTAAACTCCTTCTATGAAGCCAGCATCACCCTGATACCAAAACCAGACAAAGACAGAACAAAAAAAAAAAAAAAAAGAGCAAATTACAGACCAACCTCCCTCATGAACACAGATGCAAAAATTCTGAATAAAATATTAGCAAAAAGAATACAAGAATATTTCGAAAAAGATTATTCACCCTGACCAAGTTGGCATTATCCCAGGAATGCAGGGATGGTTCAATGTATGCAAATCGATAAATATAATACAGCATATAAATTGTCTAAGAACAAAAATCACGTAATTATCTCAATAGATGCAAAAAAGGCATTTGACAAAATCCAACATCCTTTCATGATAAAAGTATTACAGAAACTGGGAATAGAAGGAACATATCTTGTCGGGAGCCATTTGGCAGCAAGACATTAGCAAAACTATAGCAGCCTACATGTAAGCAACATTATGTATATTCAGTGTCGGGTGAGACTCATGGAACTTTTGTCCATGGAAAAACTGTTTGTAAGAAGATATAAAAAGGAATGCTGTTAAATAAACCTTGCTTCAGTTCTGGCTTGAGTCCTTGCTTCAGCCCTGGACTGGAGTCCTTGCTTTCAGTCTTTTTCTGTCTTTCCTTAATCCTCACTCCCCATCAGGCTCAAATCCTTTCAGCCGGCAGGCTCTGGCAAGTGGCGTCTGAACGTGGGGCCTGAAGATGGGGATCCAAAGTGAAGGACACCGCTGGATTGAAAAAGAGCGCTCTGGAAAAGAAAAAGGGAGCAGTGAGTAATATAAGTTAAAATGGGACAAGGTAATAATCGTATGCTTTTTATTCATATGATAAAAATATGTTGCATGCTCGGGGAACTAAAGTTAGTAATTTTTTGGAACAACTCCTAATTTTTTGGAATTTATAGAAAAAGTCTGTCTTGGTTCCCAGAAGGAAGAACTATTGATTTAAAAATCTGGCAAAGGTGGGTGGGGGAGGGAGGGAATTACCATGGAATATATTTTTATAATCATGGAAAATGCTAATAAAAATTTTAAAAAAAGGAAAAAAAAATCTGGCAAAGGGTAGGGACTGAACTTCAAGATTATTATGATACCCATGGGCCAAGTAAAGTACCAGTGGAAACTTTTAGCTTGTGGGCTTTAGTTATAGATAGTTTAGATCCTAGACATGAGATTTAAAAAAGGGGGGGGGGGCTGGAGAGATGGCTTAGCGGTTAAGTGCTTGCCTGTGAAGCCTAAGGACCCCGGTTCTAGGCTCGGTTCCCCAGGTCCCATGTTAGCCAGATGCACAAGGGGGCGCACGTGTCTGGAGTTCGTTTGCAGAGGCTGGAAGCCCTGGCGCGCCCATTCTCTCCCTCTCTCTCTATCTGTCTTTCTCTGTGTGTCTGTTGCTCTCAAATAAATAAATTAAAAAATGAACAACAACAACAAAAAAAAGACAACAAAAAAACAAAAAAAGTTACATCAGGTACAATTAAAGACAAAGGACTGCTTCCCAGCATGGACTTAGAAAATGAAACTAAGCCTTCCATTTCACCTGAGGAACCAGAGTCTAGATCTAAGCTTTTATTTAGAGAAGAAGAATGTTGTCTTGATCATTCAGATTCAGATAAGGAATAAGTAGAGGAGGAGGTGACAAAAGGTCACCAAGAGGAAGACTTTCCAGCTTTTATAACTTTTACTAAATCTGAGGATGAACAGAAAGAAAAATATTTAGAGAAGATGCAACACTTGCAAAGTATGGTTAAACCACTGTCTTTACAAGTACAGTAATGTCAGGAAAAGCATACTTCAGGAAATACAGACGCTCCCAATCCTCCTGCTTTAACAAAACCTCCCGTTATTGTGGTAGTGTCAAAACCTGAGGGTGAGTTTCATCCTTTATCTTTGATGGCATTTGAGGCGCTCCCTGCAGGGGACTGGAAACAAGTAGCAAAGGCATGTTTGTCAGGAGGAGACTATTTATTGTGGGAAACAGAATATATGGAAAACTGTCAGGCTACTGCTGAAGTGAATAAGGCTCAGGGGGTACCTATTACTTTTGATATGCTGGTAGGAGAGGGACCATATCAGGAACTTGAGAAACAATTGCAGTTTCATACAGGTGTTTATGCTCAGGTTAATGCACAAGCTAAAAAGGCTTGGCGTAAGCTCCCATCTGTTGGGAGGGGGACTGAAGATTAGGCAAGAACCTGATGAATTATATCAAAACTTTGTGGATAGATTATTACGGGCTGCTAGCAGACTGGTTGGAGATTCTGAAGCAGGACTTGCACTTGTAAAATTATTAGCCTATGAGAATGCTAACTCTGCTTGTCAAGCTGCCTTGAGGCCATTTAGGAGAAAGTGGAACATAACTGATTACATTAGACTATGTTCTGAAACTCTAGAAAATATTTTGGGAAGGAACTGGCTATTATAGGGGTTCCTTTTACAAAGCAACAAGTAGATTGGCTATTTCAAAATGTGGACTCTTGGGCTATTGCTTTTGCACATTATCCTGGTATTATAGATAATCATTACACTAAAGACAAATTGTTGCAATTTGCAAGTTCTCATTCCTTTATTTTCCCCCGCACAGTCAGGGCAGAGCCTATTGAAGATGCTTTAGTTGTGTTTACAGATGGATCCTCTACTGGCAGAGCAGCATATGTTATTCAAGAAGTCTTATTCATTTTCTACTTCCCCAGTGTCAGCTCAAGTAGTGGAACTTAGAGTTGTAGCTACAGTATTTAATGTTTTAGCTACAACTCCATTTAATTTGTATACTGATAGTCAATATATTGCTAAAGCTTCACAGGTGCTTGAGACCATGTCTTATATTGAAACTGCTCATAGTCAAGTACAAGATTTGTTTAGTCAAATACAAAGATGCCTATATGCTCGCTCTCATCCTTGATTTGTAGGTCACATACGAGCTCATTCAGGCTTGCCAGGTCCTTTAGCATTGGGAAATGATATAGCAGATAAAGCCACACAGATCATAGGTGTATCTCAATTGGGATTAGCTCAAAGATCTCAGAATTTACATCATCAAAATAGTCAAAGTTTAAGAAAACAGTTTCAGGGCTGGAGAGATGGCTTAGTGGTTAAGCGCTTGCCTGTGAAGCCTAAGGACCCCGGTTCGAGGCTCGGTTCCCCAGGTCCCACGTTAGCCAGATGCACAAGGGGGTGCACGCGTCTGGAGTTCGTTTGCAGAGGCTGGAAGCCCTGGCGCGCCCATTCTCTCTCTCTCCCTCTATCTGTCTTTCTCTCTCTGTCTGTCGCTCTCAAATAAATAAATAAATAATTAAAAAAAAAAAAGAAAACAGTTTCAAATTACTAAAGAAGCTGCTAGCCAAATTGTGCAACAATGTAATACCTGTCCTGCATATCACTCAATTCCTCAATATGGAATAAACCCTAGAGGATTAAAATCAAATCACCTGTGGCAGATGGATGTAACTCATATTCCTGAATTTGGAAAATTAAAATATGTTCATGTATCCATTGATACTTACTCAGGATTTCTGATGGCTACAGCACAGACTAGGGAAGCTACTAAACATGTCATAGCACATTGCATCAAATGTTTTGCTGTAGCAGGTATGCCATTAATTATGAAGACAGATAATGGTACAGGTTACACTAGTCAATCTTTTTAGAGCTTTTGTGCTCAATTATCAATTGTTCATAAAACAGGCATACCTTGTAACCCTCAAGGACAAGGAATTGTTGAACGTGCTCATGGAGCTTTAAAGAATCAATTACAAAAAGTAAAACAGGGGGAGTTATATTCTTGGTCACCACAGAATGCTTTAAATCATGCACTATTTATTTAAAAAATTTTAAATGTGGATTCATCTGGTCATTCTGCTGCAGACAGATTATGGCATCCTAGAACATTGGGCACTTATGCTCAGGTTAGATGGAAGGACCCAATTGATGGACAATGGCATGGCCCCGACCCTGTACTAATATGGGGATGAGGGTATGTTTGTGCTTTCCCACAGGATGCTGACAATGCCAGGTGGCTGCCAGAAAGGTTGGTCTGGTTCACAGGGACTGAACATCAGAAGAATGATGCCTGTGCTCCTGATGATGTGGATTCAACTCCTGATGATCCACAGTGAGCTATATTGGGCTTATGTTCCTGACCCACCCATCTTACATCCAGCAACTTGGAAAAATAGAGAAATTATAGTTTTGGTATGAGGGACTGCTTACATCATGTGTGACATCTCTGGAACTAAAAGGCATATTAAGGACTGGTCAGGAAATCCTGGAGCAGAAGGGAGTGGCAAATGTAACAATGACTGGACTGGTGGACTCTCTCCTGGACTTTGGTGGTCTGATGAAGGCTTCCAATATACTTACTTATGGAAAGTTGTTGTGGCCATGGAAGGAGTGAGCATCAACTCCCCAGGGAATAACAGTTCTTCCCTCCCAAAGGGAAGGGTCATGGCTTGTGTTACTCCACCCTATGCTATGTTAATGGGAGACATAAATATTACATGGACTGAAGAAATGTTCAATGTTACATGTAACAATTGTACTTTGTCTAATTGTGTTTCAGAATTGTCCTCTGATAGAGTTATTATTTTTAAGCAACCAGAATTTGTTATGATTCCTGTTAATGTAATGAGGCCTTGGTATGCTGACAAGGGAAGACAAGTGTTACAGGAAGTAAAGAATACTTTAGACCAAAAAGAGTGATAGGATTAGTAATTGCAGGCATCCTAGCTTTTATTACATTGTTAGCTGTTGCTTTGTCACAAGAAGTTCAAACTGCACATTTTGTTAATGATTTATCCAAAAATGTTTCTATTTCTCTAGGAACTCAAGTAGATATAGATAGAAAACTGGAAGAAAAAATAGATGCTCTGTATAATAAGGTTATGTATTTGGGTGAGGAGAAACTAGGGTTGAAAGTTAGAACTCGTTTGGAGTGTCATGTATATTTTCAATGGATCTGTGTTACTTCTAGAAAATATAATGACAGTCAACAGTGTTGGGAAAAGATAAAAATGCATTTAAGAGGTGCTTGGCATAATGATAATATGTCCTTGGATATGATTCATTTGCATCCAGAGATTTTGTCTTTGCAAAATAATCATCTTACTTTTGATGCAGCTAAAGCTGCTGATGACTTAATATCTGCTTTTAAGTCTGCCTTGCCTGGATGGAATTCTCTCACTTCTTGGATAGGAAGCTTTGCTGCTACAGGTTTTGTATTTTGCTCATTCTGTGTCTGCTGCCCATACTTGTTAAATGCCTTTTGAGATCTATTATGGATATCCATGCAGAAATACATGGGATACAGCTACGGATCCAACCTCGGCTTCCTGAGGCATTATCGTAAAGCCCCTGCAGAGGCTGGTAGTCAAAAATGGGTAAGATTCTCTCAAGTTAGGTCAACCTAAGGTAGGGCATGAATGATGGAATTCATGTACCAATGACAAGTAAGGCCTAAATATTGTAGAGGACAACCTAAGACAGGCACAGTCTTTCTGCACCGAGGCCCAGAGGGGCCTGGTTCATAAAAATAATAAATAAAAAATCGGGAATTGTCGGGAGCCGTTTGGCAGCAAGATATTAGCAAAACTATAGCAGCCTACATGTAAACAAGATTATGCATATTCAGTGTCGGAAGCCATTTGGCTGGCCTTAATAGTCTTTTGTACTGAGAAGTGATTGAAGTGCAAAAACTCTGTAACAGGGTTTTTTTTTTGTGTGTGTGTGTTTTTTTTTTAATAGAAACTTGTGTGAGACTCATGGAACTTTTGTTCATGGAAAAACTGTTTGTAAGAAGATATAAAAAGGAATGCTGTGAAATAAACCTTGCTTCAGCCCTGGACTGGAGTCCTTGCTTTCAGTCTTTCTTCTGTCTTTCCTTAATCCTCACTCCCCATCAGGCTCAAACCCTTTCAGTCGGCAGGCTCTGGCAGTATCTCAACATAATAAAAGCTATTTATGACAAACCTACAGCCAACATAGTATTAAATGGAGAAAAACTTGAAGCTTTTCCACTAAGTTCAGGAACAAAACAAGGGTTAAACTGTCCCCGCTTTAATATAATACTGGAAGTCTTAGCTATAGCAATAAGGCAAGAGACACTCATAAAAGGGGTACAAATTAGAAAGGAAGATATCAAGTTATCATTATTTGCAGATGATTTGATTCTATACATAAAAGACCCTAAATACTCTACCAGCAAACAGAGCTGATAAACACTTTTTAGCAACATAGAAGCATATAAAATTAATACACAGAAATCAGTAGCTTCTCTATATACTAACAACCAACATGCAGAGGATGAAATCAGGGAATTTCTCCCATTCACAATTGCCCAATAAATAAATAAATAAATAAAGTACCTTGGAATAAACCTAACCAAGGCAGTGAAGGATGTCTACAATGAAAACTTTAAAATACTCAAGTGAGAAATTGTAGAAGACACAAGGAAATGAAAAGACACCCCATGTTCTTGGATTGGAAGAATCAATATTGTGAAAATGTCAATCTTACCAAAAGCAATCTACACATTTAATGTAATCCCCATTAAAATTCCAATGGCATTCTTCACAGAAATAGACAAAACAATCCCAAAATTCATTTGGAAGCACAAAAACCCTCAAATAGCCAAAATGATTTTGAGCAACAACAATAAGGCTGGTGGTATCACCATATCCAATTTTAAGCTATATTACAAAGCCACAATAACAAAAACAGCATGGTATTGGCATAAAGACAGACCTGTAGATCAATGGAACAGAATAAAGGACTCAGATGTTAATCCAGGCAGCTACAGCCATCTGATTTTTGACAAAAATGCCAAAAATATTAATTGGAGAAAAGACAGCCTCCTGAACAAATGGTGCTGGGAAAACTGGATATCTATATGTTGAAAGATGAAAATGGATCCTTGTCTTTATCCATGCACAAGAATCAAATCCAAGTCAGTCAGGGACCTTAATATCAGACCTAAAACTCTGAAATTGCTATAGAAAAAGTTAGGGGAAACCCTTCAACATACTGGCATAGGTAATGACTTTCTGAGTATAACTCCAATTGCTCAGAAAATAAAACAACTAATCAACCACTGGGATCTCATGAAATTACAAAGCTTTTGTACAGCAAAGGACACTGTGAATAGATCAAAGAGACAACCTACATAATGGGAGAAAATCTTTGCCGGCTACACATCTGACAGAGCATTAATATCCAAAATATACAAAGAACTAAAAAAAAACACAAAAAACAGAACAATAAGAAATCAAACAACCTAATTAAAATATGGGCTATGGAACTAGAGAGTTCTCATTGGAAGAAATACAGATGGCATATAAACATCTTAAAAAGCATTCTACATCCTTGGGAATTCAAATTAAAACTACCTTGAGATTTCATCTCATTCCTCTCAGAATGGCTACTGTTGCAGTCAGGTTTGAATTGCTGGTAAAATTCACCCAAGCAAGAGCAGCTTGTGGGGGAAAAAATGAGGTCTATTTTGGCTTACAGGCTCGAGGGGGATGCTCTATGATGGCAGGAGAAAATGATGGCATGAGCAGAGGGTTGACAGCACCCCCTGGCTCATAGCAACAAGAGAGTGTGCCAAACACTGGCAAGGGGAAACTGGTTATAACACCCATAAGCCTACCCCCAACAATACAATCCCTCTAGGAGTCGTTAATTCCCAAGTCTCCATCATCTGGGGAACCTAGCATCCAGAACATGTAAGTTTATGGAGGATACCTAAATCAAACCACCACATTTTGCCCCTGGCACCCCACAAACTGATATCCATACATGATATAAAATACAATGCATTCAGTCCAACTTTAAAAGTCCCCATAGTTTTTATCAACTCCAATGATGTTCATACATCCCCATAGTCCAAGATCTTCTAACTGAGCCATAATACCAAAAAATCCCCCCAAAACCCACAATGACACAGAATAAACATTCACACTGCAAAAATGGCATTGGGCAGGTTGGAGACATGGCTTAGTGGTTAAGTGCTTGCCTGTGAAGCCTAAGGACCCTGGTTCGAGGCTCGATTCCCCAGGACCCACGTTAGTCAGATGCACAAGGGGGCACACGCATCTGGAGTTCATTTGCAGTGGGTGGAGGCCCTGGTGTGACCATTCTCTCTCCCTCCCTCTCTCTCTGTCTCTGTTGCTCTCAAATAAATAAATAAAAATGAATAAAATATTTTTTTAAATGGCATTGGGCATAGCAAAGAAATATTCAACCAGTACAATATTTAAAACAACCAAGGCAAACATCAAACTCTGTAGCTTCAAGTCCAACAACTCTAGCCAGTGACAAATCTCCAAGTCCAATAATTCTAACCAGCAACATGTCTCTGGCATTCCAATTCCGCCCCTCCAGCTAGGCTACTCACAGTCCCGGAAAATTTCACTGGGGCTGGCAGCTTTCCTTAGCAGCCATCTCATGGTCCCAACATTGCCACTGGGTCTCCACTGCAATACATAGTTCACCCTCATGGCTCCATGGGGTCTTCATGCAGGCAACCAGCAAAACTGCTTCACACTGCCATGGCCATTTCCAAAACACAAGACTGTGTTGCAAACTAAATGACCTTCTCTTTCCTGCATTTCTTATACTCCACACTACCAGGTAGGGTGCTAATTTGTTAATCCAAGGAGGATTAAAGCAGGTTTTGCCAAACAGGACACTCCTTGAGGACTCAGGCCCTTTCAAAAGAGTCTACATTCTTCCTGTTGCCCCAGTGCAGGTCAGTTGGCCCAATTTCAATTGCAGCTGAACGGGTAGGAGTTCACCCAAAGATTTTTCTTTCTGTGCCATATCCCTCTGCCCACACAAGTTCATTTCTACACAAAGCAACCCTGCACAACTTCTCTGGACATGGGCATAACAGCAAGTTTTATCACACAAACTGGTAGCCTAGTCCAAGCAAAACTCTTTCTCACCCTCGTAAACCAAACCTCATGGTTCATAGTTCTTACTACATTCAGGTTTTTCAACTCTGTACAGAATAGCCCATCAAACTGTACTTACAGCACTGCAAGGCATCTCTTAGGCCAAGGTTTCAGATCCTTCCACATTCCTTTTGAAAATCAGCTCCAAAAGGCCAAAGCCACACAGTCAGGTGTCTAGCAGCAACCCCACTCCTCGGCACCACTGTTGCACTCAAGTTAACATTGCTGGTAGAAATCACCCAACCAAGAGCAGCTTGTAGTGGGGGGTGGGGGGAAGAGGCTTATTTTGGTTTACAGCCTCAATGGAGAAGCTCCATGATGGCAGGAGAAAATGATGGCATGAACAAAGGGTGAACATCACCCCCTGGACCGCATAAGGTTGATCATAGCAACAGGAGACTGTGCCAAACACTGGCAAGAGGAAGCTGGCTATAACACCCATAAGTCTGCCCCCAACATACACTCCCTCCAGGAGGCATTAATTTCCAAATCTCCATTAGTTGGGGAAAATAGAATCCAGAACACCAAATTTTATGGGGGGGGCACCTGAATCAAACCACCACAGCTACCATCAAGAAAACAAATGACAATAAATGTTGGTGAGGATGCAGTAAAAGGGGAACCCTTCTACACTGTTGGTGGGAATGTAATCTGGTACAGCCATTGTGGAAATCAGTGTGGAGGTTCTTGAGACAGTTAAAAATATATTTAACATATGATCCAGGTTTAGCACTCCTAGGCATATATCCTACTGACTCTTCTTGCTACCTTAGAGATACTTGCACAACCATATTTATTGCTGCTCTATTCACAATAGCTAGGAAATGGATGTCCATCCACAGATGAATGGATAATAAAGATGTGTTACATCTACACAATGGAGTTCTATTCAGCAGTAAAGAAAAATGAAATTATGAAATTTGCAGGGAAATGGATGGGTCTGGAAAGGATTATACTAAGTGAGGTAACCCAGGCCCAGAAAGCCAAACATTACATGTTCTCTCTTATATGTAAATGCTAGCTATAAATGTATAGACTTGTGTGTGAGCTGGAACCAAAAATCAGTAACAGAGATCCATAAGCTAGAAAAAGGCTATAAGGGAGGGAGGAGAGGAAAGGTCTTAAAGGGATGGTATTGTATATGTGTAAGTAGAAGAACAGATTATAGAGAGGGGAAAGGCCTAAGTGAGGTCAGGGGAAGAGAAAAGAAGGGCAGCAGGGGAGGGTTAATCAAAATTCAAGATATTCTGAATAAGACATATAAAAATATACCTTCTTGAATAATGGCACATCCAGAAGCCATAGATTGTTACTAGAAAATTTTCAGTGCCAGGGATGGGATACCTTCCCATGAGTTGTTGGCTAGGGAGCTTGCCTCCAAAACATTATAGGCTATTGCCAAGGCCCTTGGTTTCCCATGAGAAAGAGATGGTAAGACCCCATTGCTGAAAATTTTATATGCTGAGTGGCAAAGTCACTGAGAAATCAAGCTGGTTCTGAGGAGAAAACCTTCTCCCTGTAGCCCAGCCAACTGAAAGCTGGAAAAAGCTGCACTGTATGCAACCTTATGGGAGACAGAAGTCATCAGCCGTGAAAACAGTGGACACTGGAAGCCTCAAGTTTGGCTAGACAGTCCAAATGACTGAATGAGTGCAATAGTGGCATGTCTGCTTTGGAGGAAATCAACTGCTCTCTAATTGGACTGAAGGCTCGCTCTATGGGATGGAATACATGCCTGGTACTGAAAACCTAATCAAAAGCCTGTGGCAGGGGAGGTCATGAGCCATAGGGATATAAAACCTGCTCTTGTCTGGATAAATGCATATATTATTCTCACCAAATGTCCTTGAAAGCTCTACACTTAATGTTCATATTCATATATTAGTGTTACTCTCACTTCTGGTTAGAGAAGCTTCACTTTTCAGATGGTGATGACCACTGTGGTGACCCAAAAAGCAACATAGTGCTGAGAAGAACAGATGAAGGATTGTCCAGCACTGAAACATCTCACACCCTCCAAGGCTCAGGATCCATTGTGGAAGAGGTGGCAGAAAGAATGTAAGAGCCAAAGGAGGAGTACCACTCCTTACATACAACTGTCCAGACAGAAATTGGCTTTGATATCTATGACTTTGCAGTGTCTAGCAATACCTTCACAAGACCCTCCTAATAGAAGAAAAAGATGATACTATCAAATTAAAAGAGAGACTAATGGAGAGAGGGAGGGGTTATGGTGGAGAGCAGAGTTATGAAGGGAAAAGCAGGGGAGGGAAGGGAATTACCATGGTTTGTTGATGTAAGTATAGAAGTTGTCAATAAAAATGTATATATATGTTAAAAAATAAATAAATAAATTCAGGTGTGGTAGTGCACGCCTTTAATCCCAGCACTCGGGAGGTAGAGGTAGGAGGATTGCTGTGAGTTCAAGGCCACCCTGAGACTACATAGTGAATTCAAGGTCAGCCTGGACTACAGTGAGAGCCTACCTCAAAACAAACAAACAAAATACTAATAATAAAAGGAAAGAAAGCCAAAAAAAAAAAAAATCTGTTGGGTTTGCCTTAAAAAAGGAAGAAAAAAAAAAAAAAACCCTGAGACTACATAGTGAATTCCAGGTCAGCCTGAGCTAGAGTGAAACCCTATCTTGGAAAAAAAAGAAAGAAAGAAACACATGGCCTGAATAGATAGATGGCTCAAGAGTTACAGGCACTGCAAAACCTAAAGGCCTGGGTTTGATTCCCCAATACCCATATAAAGCCAGCTGCACAAAGTGGTGCATGTGTCTGGAATTTGTTTTCAGTGGCACTGGGCCCTAGTGTACCCATTCTCATTGTCCATCTATCATTTATTTATCTATCTATCATCTGCAAATAAATAAAATTATTTTACAATGAAAAAAGGGAATGAAGGTAACATGGGCTGAGTGTGGTGAATCATGCTTGTAGTCTTAGCTATTTGGGAGGCTGAGGTGGAAGGATTACTTGAATTCAGTAGCCCAAGCCCAGCTTGAGCAATACTGGGCTTCAAAACAATTTTTTAAAATTAAATGTGAGCATGTGGTAGTGGGGAAAAGGAGACCTGTGCACCCTGTGCTGGGTGTGGAGAGAAGGACGCTCTCACGTTACCATAGCCTGACTCCCTAATACATGGACACAAATGCACTAAGATCTGTGAAAACACAATGGTAACAGGACAGAGTCCTTGTCCACTGAATACTTACAGTCTGTTAAGGACACAAACCATATAGAGGACAATTAACTTGAGCCAATGAAGTATTCAGGAGCTGCCTGATGACATGTAATGTTCTAAGTATGCTTCTCAATAGCAAGCAGAAGGAAGAGGCAAGGTCCCTGTGCTCTGGTGGGAATATATCTGATGGTGAGGTGTGGGCTGGCTGTGGAAGAACAGCACAGGCCAACTTGTCTCAAACTGGTACAGGGCCATTCTTTAAATGCAGCTTCTAATTGTGCTGAGATTCTACATTTCTTTTTCCTTTGGGGGAATGTTAGGGGTCAAACCCAGGGTGTTCAATCATGCTACCACTGAGCTATATTGTAGCTCTAAGAATGTGCATTTTTTTTCTTAATTAAAAAAAAAATCATATTTTGCATGTACACTCAGTAATCTGCTTACATATATACAATGCCATCCCCTTAAGTCCTCCCCTCTCCTTCCTCCCTATAGCTCCTTTCTAGATTACTGACCTCTGCTACCAAGTTTTATTCCAACACACATACAAGTCCACATAGCTGAGATCCACATATGAGAAAAATCATGCAGCACTTGGCTTTCTGGGCCTGGGTTACCTTACTAAGTATAATACTTTCCAGATCCATGCATTTCCCTAAAAATTTCATAATTTCATTTTTCTTCATCACTTAATAGAATTCCATTTTATAAATGTAATACACCTTCATTATCCACTCATCAGTTGAGGGACATCTAGGCCTGTTCCATTTCCTAGCTATTGTGAGTAGAGCACCAATAAACATGGATGTGCAAGTATCTCTAAGTTAGTGAGAAAAATCCTTAGGATATATCCCTAGGACTGTTATAGCTGGCACATATGGTAAATCTACCCTTAGTTGTCGCAGGAACCTCCACACTGATTTCCACACTGGTGGTACCAGATTACATTCTCCCCAATAGTGTACAAGGGTCACTCTTTTCCTCATTCTTGCCAGCATTTAATGTCATTTGTTTTCTTGACAGTAGCCATTCTGAAAGGAGTGAGGTGGTATCTCAAGTAGGTTGGGCTTTGTTTCTTTTTTAATTAGCTGAGGCAGGGTTTCACTCTAGCCCAGGCTAACCTGGAATTTACTATATGGTGTCAGGGTGGCCTCAAACTCAGGGCAACCTTCCCACCTCTGCCTCCCAAGTGCTGGGATTAAAGCTGTGTGCCATCATACCTGGCTCAAAGAAGTTGTAATTTACAGTTCCCTGATTGCAAAGGATGTAGAAAACTTTTTTTAATATTGTTTTTTTTTTTATTGACAACTTCCATAATTGTAGAACACTTTTTAAGATGTTTATATGCCATTTGTACTTCTTCATTGGAGATCTCTTTATTTAGTTCAGAGCCCACTTTTTAAAAAAATTTTCTTTATTTAAAAAACTTTATTAGTTTATAATCATGGAAAATGTTAATAAAAATTAAAAAAAAACTTTATTAGCATTTTACATGATTATAAAAAACATCCCATGGTAATTCCCTCCCCCTCCCACTTTCCCCTTTGAAATTCCATTCTCCATCAAATTACCTTCCCACCACAATCATTGTACTTACATATATACAATATCAACCAATTAAGTACCCTCCTCCCTTCTTTTCTCTTCCCTTTATGTCTCCTTTTTAACTTACTGGCCTCTGCTACTAAGTATTTTCATTCTCACGCAGAAGCCCAGTCATCTGTAGCTAGGTTCCACATATGAGAGAGAACATGTGGCGTTGGCTTTCTGGGCCTGGGTTACCTCACTTAGTATAATCCTTTCCAGGTCCATCCATTTTTCTGCAAATTTCATAACTTCATTTTTCTTTACTGCTGAGTAGAACTCCATTGTATAAATGTGCCACATCTTCATTATCCACTCATCAGTTGAGGGACAGCTAGGCTGGTTCCATTTCCCAGCTATTATAAATTGAGCAGCAATAAATATGGTAGAGCACGTGCTTCTAAGGAAATGAGATGAGTCCTTTGGATATATGTCTAGGAGTGCTATAGCTGGGTCATATAGTAGATCAATCTTTAGCTGTTTTAGGAACCTCCACACTGATTTCCACAATGGCTGGACCAGATTGCATTCCCACCAACAGTGTAGAAGGGTTCCTCTTTTTCCACATTCCCGCCAACCTTTAAGATCATTTGTTTTCATGATGGTGGCCAATCTGACAGGAGTGAGATGGTATCTCAATGTAGTTTTAATCTGCATTTCCCTGATGGCTAGTGATATAGAACATTTTTTTAGATGCTTATATCCCATTCATATTTCTTCCTTTGAGAATGCTCTATTTAGCTCAATAGCCCATTTTTTTGATTGGCTTGTTTGATTCCTTATTATTTAACTTTTTGAGTTCTTTGTATATCCTAGATATTAATCCTCTATCAGATATATAGCTGGCGAAGATTTTTTTCCCATTCTGTAGGTTGCCTCTTTGCTTTTTTCACTGTATCCTTTGCAGTGAAAAATCTTTGTAATTTCATGAGGTCCCAGTGATTAATCTGTGATTTTATTGCCTGAGCAATAGGGTTGTATTCAGAAAATCTTTGCCAAGACCAACATGTTGAAGGGTTTCCCCTACTTTTTCCTCTAGCACTTTCAGAGTTTCAGGTCTGATGTTAAGGTCTTTAATCCATTTGGACTTAATTCTTGTGCATGGCGAGAGAGAAGAATCTATTTTCATCCTTCTACAGATATATATCCAGTTCTCCCAACACCATTTGCTGAAGAGGCTGTCTTTTCTTCAATGAGTATTTTGGGCATTTTTATCGAATATCAGGTGTCTATAGCTACTTGGGCTTACATCTGGGTCCTCTATTCTGTTCCACAGATCTACATATCTGTTTTTGTGCCAGTACCACGCTGGTTTTCTTACTATGACTCTGTAGTGTAGGTTAAAATCAGGTATGGTGATACCACCAGCCTCATTTTTGTTGCTCAGTATTATTTTAGAAATTCGAGATTTTTTGTGATTCCAAATGAATTTTTGGATTGTTTTTTCTATTTCCATGAAGAATGCTTTTGGATTTTGATAGGGATTGCATTAAATGTGTAGATTGCTTTTGGTAAGATTGCCATTTTTCACAATATTGATTCTTCCAATCCAGGAACAAGGGATGTTTTTCCACTTTCTAGTGTCTTCTGCAATTTCTCGCTTGAGTATTTTAAAGTTCTCATTGTAGAGATTCTTCACTTCCTTGGTTAGGTTTATTCCAAGGTACTTTACTTTTTTTTGATGCAATTGTGAATGGGAGTGATTGTTTGATTTCATCCTCTGTGTGTTTGTTGTTAGCATATATGAAGGCTACTGATTTCTGTGTATTTATTTTGTGTCCTGCTACATGGCTGTAGGTTTTGATCAGTTCTAACAGTTTGCTAGTATAGTTTTTAGGGTCCTTTATGTATAGAATCATGTCATCTGCAAATAATGATAACTTGATCTCTTCCTTTTCCAATTTGTATCCCTTTTATGTGTGTCTCTTGCCTTATTGCTATGGCTAAGACTTCCAAAACTAGGTTAAATAAAAGTGGGGACAGTGTACACCCTTGTCTTGTTCCTGATTTTAGTGGAAAAGCTTCCAATTTTTCCAAATTTAGTAATATGTTTGCTGTAGGCTTGCAATAAATAGCTTTTATTATATCGAGATATATTCCTTCTATTCCCAGTCTCTGTAGGACTTTTATCATGAAGGGATGTTGGATTTTGTCAAATGCTTTCTCTGCGTCTAATGAGATGATCATGTGATTTTTGTCCTTCAACCCGTTTATGTAATATATTACATTTATAGATTTGCATATGTTGAACCATCCCTGTAGCTCTGGGATAAAGCCTACCTGGTCAGGGTGAATGAACTTTTTGATATACTCTTGTATTCTGTTTGCCAATATTTGGTTGAGAATTTTTGCATCTATGTTCATGAGGGAGACTGGTCTGTAATTTTCTTTTTTTGTTCTATCTTTGCCTGGTTTTGGTATCAGGGTGATGCTGGCCTCATAGAAGGAGTTTGGTAGAATTCCTTCTTTTTCTATTTCCTGGAAAAGCTTAAGAAGCAATGGTGTTAGCTCTTCCATAAAGGTCTGGTAAAATTCAGCAGTGAATCCATCCAGGCCCGGGCTTTTTTTAGTTGGGAGATTATTGATAACTGTTTGGATCTCCATGTTTGTTATAAGTCTATTTAAGTGATTAATCTCATTTTGATTTAATTTAGGTAGGTCATATAAATCAAGGAAAGCATCCATTTCTTTCAGATTTTCATACTTTGTGGAGTATATGCTTTTATAGTATGTCCCTATGATTTTTTGAATTTCTCTGGAATCTGTTGTGATGTTACCTTGTTCACCTCTGATTTTTATTAATTTGTGTCTCTTCTCTCTTTCTTTTGGTCAGATTTGCTAAGGGTTTATCAATCTTGTTTATCCTTTCAAAGAACCAACTCTTTGTTTCATTAATTCTTTGGATTGTTTTTTTTTTTTTCTATTTCATTAATTTCTGCCCTAATCTTTATTATTTCTTCCCACCTACTGATTTTTGGTTTGCCTTGTTCTTCTTTTTCCAAGGCTTTAAGGTGAAGCATTAGGTCGTTTACTTGTGACCTTTCTAATTTCTTAATATAGGCACTTAAGGCTATAAATTTACCTCTTAGAACTGCCTTCATTGTGTCCCAGAGATTTTGATATGTTGTGTTCTCATTATCGTTTGACTCTATAAATTTTTTGATTTCCTTCTTGATTTCTTCATTGACCCATTTATCATTTTGTAGTGTATTATTTAGTTTCCATGATTTTGTGTATGCTGTATAGCCTTTCTTCCTACTGATTTGTAGTTTAATTCCATTGCGGCCAGAGAGAATGCAAGGAATTATTTCAATTTTCCTGAATTTGTTAAGATTTACTTTGTGTCCTAATATATGGTCTATTTTAGAGAATGTTCCATGTGCTGCTGAAAAGAATGTATATTCTGCAGCCTTTGGATGAAATGTCCTGTATATATCTGTTAGGTCCATTCCTTCTATGACCTCATTTAGTCCAGATGCCTCTCTGTTTATTTTTTCCTAGGATGACCTGTCAGTTGATGAGAATGGGGTGTTAAAGCCACCCACTACCACTGTGTTTGATGTTATCTGTGACCGTAGTTCTAATAGTGTTTGTTTGATGATTTTGGGAGCCCCCATGTTAGGTGCATACATGTTTAGGATGGTAATGTTCTCCTGTTGGAGTTTGCCCTTAATCAATATAAAGTGACCTTCCTTATCTTTCTTGACTAACGTTGGACTAAAGTCTACCTTGTCCGATATTAGGATAGCAACCCCTGCTTGTTTTCTAGGCCCATTTGCTTGAAACACCGTCTTCCAACCTTTCACCCTAAGATAATGTTTATCCTGTGTAGAAAGGTGAGTTTCTTGGAGACAACAAATTGTAGGATCCTGCTTTTTAACCCAGTCTGCAAAACTATGTCTTTTCATTGGGGCATTGAGGCCGTTGATATTAAGAGATATTATTGAAAGGTATGTATTTATGTTTGCCTTTTTTCTTTTTTTTTTTTTTTTTTGGTTCCGGTTCTACCTGTGCTCTCCTGTGTTAACTAGTATTTGAGTATTGCTTGTTTTTTCTAGGTTCCTTATATGTGTGCTTTTCCTTTTCTTCAGCATGGAGGATTCTATCAAGTATTTTCTGTAGAGCTGGTTTTGTCTTCAAATACTCCTTTAACCTGCTTTTGTCATGGAATGTCCTTATTTCTCCATCTATTTGAATGGATAACTTTGCAGGGTACAGTAACCTTGGTTGACAGTTTCAGAACTTGGAATATATCACTCCAAGCCCTTCTGGCTTTAAGAGTTTGTGTTGAATAATCTGCTGTAATCCTGATGGGCTTGCTTTTGTAGGTAACTTGATTTTTCTCTCTAACTGCTTTCAATATTTTTTCTTCGGTGTGTGTGTTTGGAAGTTTGATTATAATATGGCAAGGAGAGGTTGTTTCTGGGTTTTGTCTGGCTGGGGTTCTAAAGGCTTCCTGTATCTGCATTGGTACCTCTTTCCCAATTTGGGGGAAATTTTCTTCTATGATTTTGTTGAAGACACCTACTAGGCCTTTGGAGTGGAATTCTTCTCCTACTGCTATGCCCTGAATTCTTATATTGGATCTTTTCATAGTGTCCTGAATATCTTGAAATTCCCACTCATACTTTTCTGTAAGTTTGTCTTTCTCTTTGTTGGACCATATTAGATCTGCCACCTGGTCCTCTAGCTTAGATATTCTGTCCTCTCCTTCAGTCATTCTACTGGTGAGATTTTCTACAGAGTGTTTTATTTCATTAACTGTGTTCTTCATTGGTAGTAATTCTTACCGGTTTTTCTTTATTATTTCTATTTCCTTATTTATGTCTTGTATTGCCTTCTTTATTTCATGAAATTGGTGTCCTGCATCCTCTATCAACATAGACGTTAAGATTTCTGGTCTGTTGAGGGTTCAAGTCAGCTTGTGACCAAGTGAGACCCTTGCTGCAATCCCAGTTATCTTGGATGATTTTGGTCTCAGTCAAGTTGCTGCCTGGTCGTCGGCTGCTGTTCTGATTTCTAGAGCTGGGCACTAGCTTTTCCTGCGGGGCAAACCGAGCCTGGCAACTCTGGCCCTGCAGATCAGCACCCCTGCTGCTGGAATTGCTGCTGCGAAAGCCTCCTCTGCTGAGTTTTCATCAGCTGAAGCTGCTGCTGCTGGGCCCACCACTGCTGCTGCCTCTGCTGCTGCTGCTGCTGCTGTAGCTGCCACTTCTGGTGCCACTGCTGCTGCTGAAACTGCTGCTGCTGGGTCCACTGCTGTTGCCCCTCCTGGGTCTGCTGCTGCTGGGGCTGCTGTTACCAGTGCCAGAGCCACTGATGTTGCTCCCGGACTCTGTTCCTGCTTGGGTCCTGCTGTCGGCCCATGTTGGCGTGGCCGGTTCCTGGGACCGCTGCTCTGTTCGCCGGAGCTGGGCTCAGGCGGTGGGGGAGGGGTGGGAGCCGCAGCTGCTCTGGTTCTCTCGCTGTTCCACGTGTTCCTCTACCTCATGGTCTGCTCCTCCGTTGCTCATTGCTGCTCTCCCTTCACGTTTCCTGAGTTGCGGAGAGCGCGGTGTGAGGGGAAGCGCCCGCACCTGGCTTTTCCTGTGGCTGAAGCCGAGCCTGGTGGCTTTCTGGTGCGCCACCACCGCCTGATTGGCAGAGCTGCTGGAGCCAGTTTTGCCAGCCTATGCGGGCTCTGGATGCTCTGGATCTCTTCTACCTCTCCGCTGCTGCTTCAATTTCCTACACACCTCACTTTTTAGTTAAAGGGTGTATTTTGCTCACTTACTTTGGTCTTTTTTTCCCCCAGGCTGCTTTGACGTGGTACCTACGCTGCCATCTTAACTGGAAGTCCATGGCCCACTTTTTAATTGGGTTGTTTGATTTCTTATTATTTAGTTTTTTTGAGTTCTTTGTATATCCTGGATAGTAATCCTCTGTCAGATGTATAGCTGACAAATATTTCCTCCCATTCTGTAGGTGTCCTCTTTGCTCTATTCAGTGTCCTTTGCTGTACAAAAGCTTAGTAATTTCATGAGGTCTCAGTGGTTGCTTAGTGGTTTTATTTATTGATCAACTGGGGTGATATTCAGGATGTCATTGCTTATGACAACATGATAAAGTGTTTCCCCTACTTTTTTCTCCAGCAGTTTCAGACCCATTTGGACTTGATTCTTGTGCATGGAGAGAGACAAGGCTCTATTTTATTTTATTTTTTATTTTTTTGTTTTTTTGAGGTAGGGTCTCACTCTGGCCCAGGCTGACCTGGAATTCACTATGGAGTCCCAGGGTGGCCTTGAACTCATGGAAATCCTCCTAACTCTGCCTCCCAAGTGCTGGGATTAAAGGCGTGTGCCACCACACCCAGCAAGCCTCTATTTTATTCCTTCTACATTCAAATATCCATTTTTTCCAGCAATATTTTTAAAATTTAATTTATTAGTTTTCTTTTCAGCAAATAAAGGCATTTTGGTACCTTTGTTTAGGCTCATCCATGATCTACCCCTCCCATTGGACCCTCCTTGTTGATGTAAATGGGTCGTGCATTGTGGAGTTAGCCCACAGTTATTGGTACGATAAATGCCTCTGCATATCATGACCCAACATAAGACTCTGACATTCTTTCCACGCCCTCTTCCACAAAATTTCCCTGAGCCATTTTTGGTCTGCCTCAGTGCTGAGGTGTTGGGGGCCTCTGAGGCTCTGGCTCTCTGGTTTGGTAGGAGTTGATTTTTCTCTGTTGGTCTCCTTCCCCTTTGTGCTGGTATCCAGTTCATCAGGAAAACATCACACTTGCTTGTTTCGCCAATTGTCCTTAGTTTTAGTTGGGCCCCTTTTGAGGTATGTTGGGGCAGCTCTCTCCTTAGGTTCTGCATCTATCTGAAAAAGAGAAGCAGATTCTCCAACACCAGCAATATTTGTTGAAAAGGCTGTTTTTTTCCTCCAGTGAGTGTTTTTGGAATTTTTGTCAAAGATCAGATGGCTGTAAATGCTCAGACTTACATCTGGGTCTTCTAGTATGTTCTGTTGATCTACTTGTTTGTTTTGTTTGTTTTTATGCCAGTACCATACTGTTTTTGTTAGTATGACTCTGTAATATAGGTTAAAATCAGGGATGGTGATATCACCAGCCTTATATTTGTTGCTCAAAATTGTTTTGGCTATATGAGGTGGTTTGTTGTTTTTTGTTTGTTTGTTTTTTGTTTTTTTTTTGCTTTCAAATGAATTTTAGAATCGTATTTTCTATTTCCATGAAGAATGCCATTGGGAGAGATTTCCAGTAAAATGACCATGTAGGAATCACTAGAGAACACAGAAGCAGGCAGAAGGTGGCTCCAGCAAGGGTGCTGGTCCAGCTCAGTGAGGCTGTCTCATTTTCAATAGCAACAACAACAACAAAAACTAAATACCTTGGAATAACACTAAGCAAGGATGTGAAAGATCTATACAATAAAAACAGAAAAAACTCAAGAAAGAAATCGAAGAGGACTTGAGAAGATAGAAAGACTGCCCATGCTCCTGAATAGGTAGAATTAATATTGTGAAAATGGCAATTGTACCAAAAGCAGTGTACAGATTTAATGCAATACCAATAAAAATACCAGCATTGGGCTGGAGAGATGGCTTAGTGGTTAAATACTTGCCTATGAAGCCTAAGGACCCTGGTTCAAGGCTCAATTCCCCAGGACCCACTTTAGCCAGATGCACAAGGGGGTGCATGTGTCTGGAGTTCCTTTTCAGTGGCTGGAGGCCCTGGTGCACCCATTCTCTCTCTCTCTCTTGTGTGCGCGTGCGCACACTCAGGCTCTCTGCCTCTTTCTCTGTCTGTCTGTTTCAAATAAATAAATAAATAAAGTTAATTTTTAAAAATGCCAGCATCATTATTCTTCACAGATATAGAAAAAAATGATCTCAAAGTTCATATGGAATGGTTGCAGGCCTCAGATACCCAAATATATCCTCAGGAAAAAAAAAAATAAACCTCTGGAGTATCACCATCAGAGCCACATGTTGAGACATGACCCAAGACATTCTCCCCACCACCCAAAATAACTGACTGCTGCTCCCACAATGCATAAATCACAACCCCATGGGAAAAACCTGCAACCCCACTGAGGAGCATCTTCAACAGTATGGGGACAGGGATGAGGGAAAAGAGGGTATCAACACATGATGCATCCATATGAAACATCTTGGTAATAATAATAATGATAATAATAAATGCCCTGGCCAGCAGGGAGTTAAAAAAGGACATGAGGGGAAAGTAACCTGGATGGGAGACAAGAGACACAAAGAAGGAGACCAAGTCTATATTCTGATCAAGTTCTCAGATTTATTCAGGCAAGCACAAGCTTATATACAGAAAATAAAACTTTCTAGACAGTGCCTACATGCCTAACGTCTGCTCCACAAATGCCTCTGTGCCTGAAGACTGTTTGCCAAGGCCATACGATAAGGCCTCTGCCTGGAGATCCAAAAACAGCTTCAGTTCTCATGGTCAAAGAGCAGCTACAGCTCCCAACAAATAAATATTTAAAGCAAAACAAATGACAACGAATGTTGGTAAGGACACTGTTGGTAGAAATGTAATCTGGTACAGTTATTCTGGAAATCAGTGTGGAGGTTCCTGTGACAGCTAAAAATAGATTTACCTTATGACCCACCTAGGTGTATATCATAAGGACATTTTTCCACATCATAGAGATACCTGGACAACCATGCTTATTGTCCCTCTATTCACAGTATATAGGAAATAGAACCAGCCTAGATGTCCTTCAACTGATGAATGGATAATGAAGATATGGTACATTTTTTTTAAATTAATTAATTTATTTATTTATTTGAGAGCGACAGACATAGAGAGAAAGACAGATAGAGGGAGAGAGAGAGAATGGGCGCACCAGGGATTCCAGCCTCTGCAAACGAACTCCAGACGCGTGCGCCCCCTTGTGCATCTGGCTAACATGGGACCTGGGGAACCGAGCCTCGAACCAGGGTCCTTAGGCTTCACAGGCAAGCGCTTAACCGCTAAGCCATCTCTCCAGCCCAATATGGTACATTTTCACACTGGAGTTCCATTAGTGGTAATGAAAAATAAAGTTATGAAATATTCAGGGAAGTGGGGGGATCTTGAAAGGATTATTCTAAGTGAGGTATCCCAGGCCCAGAAAGCCAAACATTGCATGTTCGCTCAGATATTTAACTCCTAGCTACAAATTTTTAGACTTGTGTGTGAGTTAGAATAAAAAACTTGGTAGCAGAAGCCAATAAGCTAGTAAAGGGCTATAAGGAGGGAGGAGAGAGGTGAGACATAAGGGTGTGGTATTGTATATATGTAAGTAGATGAACAGATTACTGGGAGTGGAACAGCCTAAGTGAGATCAGGCAAAGAGATTGAGTAAAAGAAGAGTGGGGGGGGTAATAAAAATTGAAGATAATGCAAATAAGCCATATGGAAACTTACTTTTTTTTTTTTTTTGGTTTTTCAAGGAAGGATCTCACTCTAGCCCAGGCTGACCTGGAATTCACTCTGTAGTCTCAGGGTGGCCTTGAACTCATGGCAATCCTCCTACCTCGGCCTCCCAAGTGCTAGGATTAAAGGCGTGCACCACCACGCTTGGCTGAAAACTTACTTTTTGAAGCTGGTCATGGTGGTGCACACCTTTAATCCCAGCACTTGGGAGAGAGACATAGGAAGATTGCCTTGAGTTCAAGGCCACCCTGAGACTACATATTGAATCCCAGGTCAGCCAGGGTTAGAGTGAGACCCTACCTCAAAAACAAAACAAAACAAAACAAAACAAAACAAAACAAAACAAAACAAAACAAAACAAAAACCCAACTTTTTTTGGATAATGGCACATGCAGAAGCCATTGACTATTACTACAAAAATTTCAGTGTAAGTGATGGGATACCTTCCAGTAAGTTGTTGGCTAGGGAGGTCCCTGAGACCCACAAAACATTGTGGTTTATTGGCAAGGCTCTTGGTTTCCCACCAGAAATAGATGGTAAAGCCCTATTGCCAAAGACTCCACATGCCTGGGCTGCAATGCAAGGTCAATGAGAAATCAAGCTAGAGTTGGGATTAAAAACCTCCTCTTATACACCAGCTGACCAAAAGCTGGAAAAAGCTGACCAGCATATAGCCCTATGGGAGACAGAAGCCATCCTTAGCTTCTTAGGCTTCGCAGGCAAGCACTTAACAACTAAGCCATTTCTCCAGCCCGAGAGTGGATTTGTGAAGGGAAAAGTGGGAGAGGGGAGGGAATTATCATGGTTTATTGTCTGTAAGTATGAAAGTTGTCAATTAAAAAAAAAACCAGATAATGCCATTGGAATTTTGATAGGGATTGCATTAAATATGTAGATTGCTTTTGGTAAGATTGCCATTTTCCCAATATTGATTCTTCCAATCTAAGAACATGTGACGTCTTTCCATTTCCTAGTATCTTCTGCAATTTCTGTCTTGAGTGTTTTTAAGTTTTCATTGTAGAGCTTCCAGTTTTTTCCCATTTAGTATTATGTTAACTGTAGGTTTGTCATGAATAGTCTTTAATATGTTGAGATATGTACCTTCTGTTCCCAGTCTCTGTAGGATTTTTATCATGAAGGGGATGTTGGATTTTGTCAAATGCCTTTTCACATCTATTGAGATGATCATGTGATTTTTGTCCTTTACTCCATTTATATGGTATTATTACATTTATTGATTTATATAGGTTGAACCATCCCTGCATCAGTTGGATGAAGCCTACTTGGTCAGGGTGAATAATCTTCTTGATATATTCTTGTATTCTGTTTGCCAATATTTTGTGGAGAATTTTTGCATCTATGTTCATGAGGGAGATTGGTCTGTAATTTTCTTTTTTTGTTCTGTGTCTGGTTTTGGTATCAGGGTGATGCTGGCTTCATAGAAGGAGTTTGGTAGAATTCCTTCCTTTTTTATTTTATGGAAAAGTTTGAGAAGCAGTGGTGTTAGCTCTTCCCTGAAGGCCTGGTAAAATTCACCAGTGAATTCATCTGTGCCTGGACTTTTTCTAGTTGGGAGACTTTTTATAACTGCTTGGGTCTCTGTACTTGTTGTAGATCTATTTAACTTGTTTATTTCATCTTGATTTAATTTTGGTAGGTCATATAAATCAAGGAAATCATCCATTTCTTTCAGATTTTCAAAATTTGAGTGATATATGTTCTTAA
Organism: Jaculus jaculus; assembly: GCF_020740685.1. Taxonomy (NCBI): domain Eukaryota; kingdom Metazoa; phylum Chordata; class Mammalia; order Rodentia; family Dipodidae; genus Jaculus; species Jaculus jaculus. The sequence continues at coordinate 106,020,863 of NC_059106.1, forward strand.
AGTATGTCCTTATAGAATTCTGAACTTCTTTGGTATCTTTTGTGATGGTGCCTTTTTCATCTGTAATTTTATTAATTTTTGTCTCTTCTCTCTTTCTTCTGTTCAAATTTGTTAACTGTTTATCAATCTTGTTTATCCTTTCAAAGAACTAACTCTTTGTTTCATTGATTCTTTGGTTTTTTGGATTTTTGTTGGTTTATTTCTATTTCATTAATTTCTGCCCTAGTCTTTATTATTTCTTTCCATCTACTGATTTTTGGTTGCTTTGTTCTCCTTTTCCCAACACCTTAATGCAAAGCATTAAATTGTTTAGTTGTGAACTCTCTAATTTCTTTTTTTAATGATTTTTAAAAAATATATTATTTATTAGAGACAGAGAGAGAAAGAGAGAAAGAAAGAGAAAGAGAATAGGCTACCAGGGTCTCTAGCCACTGCAAACTCCAAGCACATGTGCTAACTTGTGCATCTGGCTTATGTAGCTCCTGGAGAGTTGAACAACGATCCTTTGGCTTTGCAGGCAAGCGCCTTAACCACTAAGCCATTTCTCCAACCCTCTAACTTCTCTCTTTCTTTCTTTCTTTCTTTCTTTCTTTCTTTCTTTCTTTCTTTCTTTCTTTCTTTCTTTCTTTCTATCTTCCTTGCTTCCTTGCTTCCTTCCTTCCTTCCTTCCTTCCTTTCTTCCTTTCTTTCTTTCTTTTTTGGTTTGTTTCTTTTCTTTTATTATTGGCATCAACTGGGATTATATGTGGCCTTTAAAGTCATGTACTGAAGGACAGGAGAAAAAGATGAGAAAAAAGACCAAGGAGGGGAAACCGGAGCAGTGGTGAGAATGTGTAATAAAAACTCTTCTTAATTCAATAGGTTAAGTTTTGGCAGTTTGAAATCCAACACCCCTTCCCACCCTGCAAAGTTCCAACCAAAGTGAGAGGTCACAAGTGTGACCCAGCCCGGTGTTCTGAGCTCCCTCACAGGCTGTAAGAGGCAGCTTGTGGGTGTCATTCTTTTGTATGTGCTCAATTTTTCACTTTCTTTAAATAATCTCTCTTGCTTGTTAGGCATTCCGGCTGACAGGGGTGGGTGACATAATTTCGAGGAAACATGCCGGTCTGCCCCTGGAAAGACCCCTTCCACCAAGTGGGGTCTGAGTTATCCATGACAGGGATGAAGTCTCCTCAGCGGAAGCCCAGCTCACCATCCTCCTGAGGGTCAAAGTCAAAGAGTATCTGGACATACGTTGGCTGCTGTGGCACCTGTCTATATTGCGCAGGAATATCTGCTGGTTCTGGGACACGGATGTTGATCTGTGGTAATCTACCAGCTCATTCAGTGAATTGAAATTCACCACCCAGAGGAAGTACTTTCCAGCTCCACCGTGCAACACCATGAAGTGCTGCACATCATTTCCAAACTTGTCAGAGGGAGAAATCCCCAGGAGCACTCTTACTCTCTAATTAGAAAGGCCCATCATGCCACTGTTTGCTAAGCCTATTTGCTGAAAATACCATTTTCCATCCTTTCACAGTAAGACAGTGTCTATCTTTTATTGAGAGATAAGTTTTCTGGTGGCAACAAACAGACTGCAAGTCTGTGTCTTTTGGTTGAGGCATTAAGGCCATTGATATTGAGTTATTATTGAAAGATATGTATTTATTCTCACCATTCTTCTTGTTTTGTAGTGCTTCCTGTTTCCCCTTTACTCTCTTATTTTAAGTGTTATTTGAGTATGGTTTATTTTTCCTGTTTCCTCATGTGTGTGCTTTGCTTTCTCTTCAAAGTGAAGGATTCCTTCAAGTATTTTCTGTAGAGCTAGCTTAGTTGTCATAAATTCCTTTAGCCTGTTTTTGTTGTGGAATATCCTTATTTCTCCATCAATTTGGATAGATGGCTTTGTAGGATAAAGTAAACTTGGTTGACAGATGTTATCTTTCAGAACTTGGAATACCTCATTCCAAGCCCTTCTGGCTTTTAATGTTTGTGTTGAGTTATCTGCTGTTATCCTGATGGGCTTGCCTTTATAGGTGACTTGCTTTATCTCTCTAACTACTTTTAATATATTTTCTTTGGTCTGTGTGTCTAATAGTTTAATTTTAACATGGCAAGGAGAGGTTCTTTCCAGGTTTTGTCTCTGGTGTTTTAAAAGCTTCCCCTATCTGCAATGGCATTTCTTTCCCAATTTGGGGAAATTTTTCTTCTGTGATTTTGATGAAAATGCCTACTATGCCTTTGGGGGTGAAATTCTTCTCCTTCTATTATACCCTGAATTCTTATGCTTGATCTTTTCATAGTGTCCCAAATATCTTGAAATTCTCCTTCATACCTTCCTATTACCTTGTCTTTCTCTTTGTTGGACTGTATTAGATCTGCCACCTGGTCTTCTAGTTTAGATATTCTGCTCTCTTCTTCATCCATTCTACTGGTGAGACTTTCCACAATGTTGGTGTTTTTTGTTGTTGTTGTTTGTTTTTGCCTGACTGTGTTTTTCAGTGCTAGTATTTCTGTCTGGTTTTTCTTCAGTATTTCTATTTCCTTACTCATGTCTTATAATGACCTCCTTATTTCATTAAGCTGATTTCCTGTGTTCTCTTTCAGGAGTTTATTTTCTTCCTTAATTTCTCCAAGTACAGATAAAATCTTTTATTTTAATCTTTGTCAGGCATTTCATCTAAAACAGTCTCATTGGGGGTCATTTCTGATGGATTTATAATTTCTGGTGGGATTGTATTGTCTTGATTCTTTCTGTTTCTTGTATTACAATGTAGCAATTTTTGCATCCTGAGTTTATGTGATGTTTGGGTTTTCTAATTATCTGCAGTGTTCTTAGATGTGGAAATCCAGCTTTATGTAGCTTCATGGTAGGAGTTTAAGGTGCCAAGTGTAGCTCTTGTACTCTGATCCAACTGCAGAAGTAATCCTAGGTGCTGGGTTTGCCTGCTATTCAAGTATTTTAGTGGGCTGGGTGGAATAATTTACCGGCAAATGATAAAATTCAACTGAGCAATATGCACATTCAATAAAAACCAGCACAGAGTGTTGGTGAAATGGCTTAACAGTTAAGGCATTTGCTTGCAAAGCCTAAGGACCCCCCAGTTTGATTCCCCAGGACCTACATAAACCATATGTACAAGGGGGTGCATGCATCTGGAGTTTGTTTTCAGTGGCTAAAGGCCCTGGCACACCAATTCTCTCTTTCTCTCTATCTGCCCCTCCCCTTTCAAATGAATGAATAAATAAGTAAAATATTTTTAAAAAACATCACAGAGCATGCAAGTGTGGGGATTAAAACAAACAGATAACCTTATAAAGCCAAAATCCCTAATGGTATGTTTCTGTACACCTTTAATCCAGTCAGCTGGGAGGTTGAGATTTCTGTTCTGAAATGGGTTCCAGGTCAGCCTGGGTCTGAAAAAGACCCTACTCTCAATAATGACAGAAGAAAAGTACAAAGTCCCTATACATCTGAAAGCATCAAAGGCAACAATAGTCAACCCTCAAATATACTTTAATTCAGAATGGTAAAGCCAACCAAGAATATGTAACCTGGGCTGGAGAGATGGCTTAGTGGTAATGTGTTTGCCTGTGAAGCCTAAGGACCCAGGTTCAATTCTCCAGGTCCCATGTAAACCAGATGCACAAGGTGGCACATGTGTCTGGAGATCATTTGCAGTGGCTGGAGGCCCTGACATGCCCATTCTCACTCTCTCTATCTTTCTCTTTCTCTCCCTCTCTCTGTCTCAAATAAATAAATAAAGTAGATAAATAAAATGTTAAAAAAAAAACAAAGAATATGTAACCTGTAACCTGCCTTAAAATGGAAAGTGAGATTAGCACTTCCAGTTGAGGTCTATGTACCTGCTTTTTGGTCAGTTGGCCGTGTTACCTTTTGCGGTGGCTTCTTATCACACTAATGATGAGTTCCCACCTCGATCCCTCCATGTTGTGTTGTGGATCTGGTGTTCTGATCAGCTGTGGTGGATTCCCTGCTGCTATTGGTGAATGAGTTCTCTGGAGGTTTGTGGTTCTGACAGTTGGGGAATTGGAGAGTGCATGAAGCTTGGAGTTGTACTGAAACTGTTCAGCTCATATCACCTGTATGCCCTTCAGCAGCTCCTTACCTGGTCTCTACTGTCTCCCCTTCAGGTTTCTTGACTTTTCAAGGAGGCTGATGCAGTTGGAAAATCCCCTTTTTTGTCTCTGCTCCTGAAGCTCAGCATAGGGCCGAGTGGGTATGCAGATCCATGTGGATCAGGGCTGCAACTGCCTCAGTGGGATTCTGGCCACTTCCCTTCTTTCTGGTAGATCTTGGTCTCTCCTGTTTCTCCAATATGGCTGATAATAATCTATACACCCTTACTTTTCAGAAGAAGAGTGTATTTTACCATGGTTTTGCTTGAATCACTCCTTAGTCTGGTTTGACGTGTCTCCTATGTCATTGTCTTACCTGGAAGTCTCTCTAATTTATTAATATAGGCATTTAAATCAATAAATTTCCCTCTTAAGAATCCCTTCATTGTGTCCCAATGGTTTGGGTATGTTGTATTCTCATTATAATTTGATTCTATGAATATTACTATTTTCTTCTTGATTTCTTTTTTTAAATTTTAATTTATTTATTTGAAACTGACAGACAGAGACAGAAAGAGGCAGATATAGATAGATAGATAGATAGATAGATAGAGAATGGGTGCACCAGGTCCTCCAGCCACTGCAAATGAGCTCCAGACACATGCGCCCCCTTGTGCATCTGGCTAACGTGGGTCCTGGGGAATCGAGCCTTGAACCAGGGTACTTAGGCTTCACAGGCAAGTGCTTAACCACTAAACCATCTCTCTAGCCTGAATTCTTGATTTCTTCATTCAACAATTCATCATTTAGTGGTGTACTTTATAGTTTCCATGATTTTTTATATTTTTTACTTTTTATTGACAACTTCCATAATTGTAAATAATAACTCATAGTAATTCCCTCCCTCCCCCTACTTGCCCCTTTGAAACTCCACTCTCCATCATATCCTCCCCCCCTCTCAATCAATCTCTCTTTTATTTTGATGTCATGATCTTTCCTTCCTATTATGATGGTCTTGTGTGTCAGGCACTGCAAGGTCATGGATATCCAGGCCATTTTGTGTTTGGAGGAGCACGTTGTAAGTTCTATCCTTCCTTTGGTGCTTACATTTTTTCTGCCACCTCTTCCACAATGGACCCTGAGCCTTGGAAGTTGTGATAGAGATGTTTCAGTGCTGAGCACTCCTCTGTCACTTTTTCTCAGCATCATGGTGCCTTCTGAGTCATCCCAAGGTCACTGCCATGTAAAAAGAGAAGCTTCTCTAACCTGGAAAATGGAATGTGAAAGAGGATGATCCCTCTATGCAATCTACCATGACCTCCCTGTATCTCTTTGTTTCTAGAGATCTTTGTGATTACATATCATGGAATGTTTCTTGCCTCAGTTCTGCCTATGTGACCTTGTGATTTCTTGTAATATCCCCCCACTTGTTTAACAGTATGCAACTTTGTGGCTTAACTCCCAATCCTGTTTTTACTATAAACCTCATGTAGCTATTTCCAATAAAAGCTGACAGTCCAAACAGATCAGGGCTTCATTTTGAGATCCTGAACTCAGATGCAGACCTGAAGACCTTGTGTGTCAGCTTTCCTCTTTTTCTTTCTTTCTACCCAATAAAACTTGGCCTCACATTCTATGAGTCAATGGTCTCTCTTGTGGAACACCAGACCCCATAACAAACCAAAAGTGAGAGCAGCATTAATATAAAGGTATGAACATTAAGAGACGTGCTTACTGGGCAGTTAGATAAGCATAGTATATACATTTATCCAGACAGCAGCAGACGTTACACCCCTAGGGCTCATGACTACCCCTGTTATAAGTTTTCAGTATCATGGATGTATTCCCTCCCATGGAGTGGGTCTCCAGTCTAATTAGAGGGCAGTTGGTTTCCCCAACAGACATGCCACTATTGCACCAGTTGGCTCATTTGGCCTGACTGGCCAAATATAAGGCTTGCAGTATCCACTGTTGAACATCTTCACTGGTGATTTCTCTCTCTCCCATTGAACTGCAAGTAGCATAGTTTTTACTAGCTTTCTGTCAGCTGGTCTACATGGAGGAGGTTTTCAGCTCAGCTTCAGCAGGGTTTCTCAGTGACCTTGCAGCCCCAGCATGTGGAGTCTTCAGCAATAGGGTCTTACCATCTATTCCTGGTGGGAAACCAAGGACCTCACCAATAGCCTGTAATGTTCGGGAGGTATCATGGACCTCTCTGGCCAAGAACTCACTGGAAGATATCCCACCCCTGGTACTGAAAATTTTCTAGTAACAATCTATGGCTTCTGAGTGTTCCATTGCCCAAAAAAGTAGGTTTCCATAGGACTGATTTATATCCTCTTAGATTTTGATTAGCCCTCCTTTCACCTTTTCTTTACTTAATCATTTTCCCTAACCTCACTTAGGCCTTTTCATCCCCATTAATCTGTTCTTCTACTTATATACATACATACAATATCATCCTATTAAGAATCCCTCCTTCTCTTTCTATCTCCTGTCTAGCTTACTGGCCTCTGCTACTGAGTTTTCTTCCTACTCACATAGAAGTCCAATCATTTGTAGCTAGGATCCACATTATGAGAGAGAACATGTGACTTTTGGCTATCTGGATATGGGTTGCCTCACTTTGTATAATCCTTTCCAGATCCATCCATTTTCCTGCAAATTTTTTTTTTAATTTTATTTATTTATTTATTTATTTGAGAGAGACAGACACAGAAAGACAGATAGAGGGAGAGAGAGAGAATGGGTGCACGAGGGCTTCCAGCCACTGCAAACGAACTCCAGACACGTGCGCCCCCTTGTGCATCTGGCTAACGTGGGACCTGGGGAACCGAGCCTCGAACCAGGGTCCTTAGGCTTCACAGGCAAGCGCTTAACCACTAAGCCATCTCTCCAGCCCTTCTTGCAAATTTCATAACTTCATTTTTCTTTACCACTGAATAGAACTCCATTGTGTAAATGTGCCACATCTTCCTTATCTATTCATCAGTTGAGGGACATCTAGGCTGTTTCCATTTCACAGCTATTGTCAATAGGGTGGTAATAAACATGGTTGAGCAAGTATCTCTAAGGTAGTGAGATGAGTCCTTAGGATATATGCCTAGGAGTGCTATTGCTAGGTCATATAATAAATCAATATATTTTAGCTCTCTCAGGAATCTCCATATTGATTTCCACAATGGCTGGGCCAAATTGCATCCCACCAATAGTATAGAAGGGTTCCTCTTTTTCAACATCCTCACTAGCATTTATGGTCATTTGTTTTCATGATGGTGGCCAATCTGACAGGAGTGAGATGGAATCTCAATGCAGTTTTAATCTGCATTTCCATGATGACTAGGGATGTAGAACAATTTTTTAGATATTTATATGCCATATGTATTTCTTCTTTTGAGAACTCTCTATATAGTTACATAGCCCATTTTGTAGTTGGGTTGTTTGATTTCTTATTATATGATTTTTTGAGTTCTTTGTATATCCTACATATTAATCCTCTATCAGATGTATACCTGACAAAGATTTTCTCCCTTCTGTAGGTTGCCTCTTTGCTCTATTCACAGTGTCCTTTGCTGTACAAAAGCTTTGTAATTTCCTGAGGTCCCTACAGTTAATCTGTGGTATTATTTCCTGAGCAATTGGGGTTATATTCAGAAAGTCTTTGCCAATAGCAGTATGTTGAAAGGTTTCCCCTACTTTTTTCTCTAGCAATGCCAGAATTTCAGGTCTGATATAAAGGTCTTTGACCCATTTGGAATTAATTCTTATGCATGAGAAAGATAAGGATCTATTTTCATCCGTTTACAGATACATATCCACTTATACCAGCACCATTTGCTGAAGAGCCTGTCTTTTCTCCAATGAGTATTTTTGTCAAAAAGCGGTGGTTATAGCTACCTGTACTTATATCTGGGTCCTCTGTTCTGTTCCATTGATCTACATGTCTGTTTTTGTGCCAGTACCATGCTGTTTTTGTTACCATGGCTCAGTAAATAGGTTAAAATCAGGCATGCTGATACCACCGGTCTTATTTTTATGCTCAAAATTGTTTTAGATATTTGAGGTTGTTTTGTGCTTCCAAATGAAGTTTTGGATCGTTTTTTCTATTTCTGTGAATGCCATTGGAATTTTGATGGGGATTGCATTAAATGTGTAGATTGCTTTTAGTAAGATTGGCATTTTCACAATATTGGTTCTTCCGATCCGAGAACATGAGATGTCTTTCCATTTCTTAGTGTCTTCTGCAATTTCTCACTTGAGTGCTTTAACGTTTTCATTGTATAGATCCTTCACTTCCTTGGTTAGGTTTATTCCAAGGTACTTTATTTATTTTTTGATGCAATTGTGACTGGGAGTGATTCTCAGGTTTCATCTTCTGTGTATTTGTTGTTAGCATATAGGAAGGCTACTGATTTCTGTGTATTTATTTTGTATCCTGCTACATGGCCATAGGTATTTATCAGCTCTAATAGTTTGCTGGTAGAGTCTTTAGGGTCCTTTATGTATAGAATCATGTCATCTGCAAATAATGATAACTTGATCTCTTCCTTTCCCATTTGTATCCCTTTTATGTGTGTCTCTTACCTTATTGCTATGGCTAAGACTTCTAGTACTATATTAAATAAAAGTGGGGACAGGGCTGAAGAGATGGCTTAGTGGTTAAGCGCTTGCCTGTGAAGCCTAAGGACCCTGGTTCGAGGCTCGGTTCCCCAGGTCCCACGTTAGCCAGATGCACAAGGGGGTGCATGAGTCTGGAGTTCGTTTGCAGTGGCTGGAAGCCCTGGCTCGCCCATTCTCTCTTTCCCTCTATGTGTCTTTCTCTCTATGTCTGTTGCTCTCAAATAAATAAATAAAAAATGAACTAAAAGTGGGGACAGTGGACACCCTTCTCTTTTTCCTGATTTTAGTGAAAAATCTTCAAGTTCTTCATTTAGTACTATGTTGGCTGTATGTTTGTCATAGCCTCTATTATGTTATGATATGTTCTTTACATTCTCAGGCTCTGTGGGTCTTTTATCATGAAGGGATGTTGAACTTTTGTCAAATGCTTTTTCTGCATCTAAAGAAATGATGATCATGTGCTTTTTGTCCTTCAGTCCATTTATATAATGTATTACATTTATCAATTTGCATATGTTAAACCATCCCTGCATCTCTGGGATAAAGCCTACTTGGTCCGGGTGAATAATCTTTCTTATATATCCTTGTATTCTGTTTGCCAATATTTTTTAAATTTTATTTTGTTTATTTTTAAAAATTTATTTATTGGAGAGTTACAGACAGAGAAATAGGCAGAGAGAGAGAGTGGGCATGCCAGTGCCTCCAGCCACTGCAAACAAACTCCAGACATGTGTGCCCCCCTTGTGCATCTGGCTAATGTGGGTCTTGAGGAATTGAGCCTCAAACTGGGGTTCTTAGGCTTCACAGGCAAGCGCTTAACTGCTAAGCCATTTCTCCAGCCCTGTTTGCCAATATTTTGTTGAGAAATTTTGCATCTATGTTTATGAGGAATATTGGTTTGTAATTTTCTTTTTTCTTTTTTTTTTTTTTTTTGTTCTATCTTTGTCTGGTTTTGGTATCAATGTGGTGCTGGCTTCATAGGAGTTTCTCCTTTTTCTATTTTATTGAAAAGATTAAGGAGCATTGGTGTTGGTTCTTCCATGAAGTTCTGGCAAAATTCACCAGTGAATCCATCTTGGCCTGGAATTTTATATACATATATTATTTATATATATATATATATATATATATATATATATATATATATATATATATATATATATATTTACAGCTTCCATAATTGTAGACAATATCCCATGATAATTCCTTCTCTCCTCCCACTTTCCCCTTTGAAACTCCACTCTGCCATATTCCCTCCCCCTCTCAATCATTCTTTCTTTTATTTGATGTCATGATCTTTTATTCCTATTAGATGGCCTTGTGTAGGTAGTTTTAGGCACTGTGAGGTCACAGATATACAGGCCATTTTGTGTCTGGAGGAGCACATTATAAGGAGTCCTACCTTTTCTTTGGCTCTTACATTCTTTCCACCACCTCTTCTGCAATGGACCCTGAGCCATGGATGGTGTGATAGAGATATTTCAGTGCTGAGCTCTGTCACTTCTTCTCAGAACCACGGTGCCTTCTAAGTCATCCCAAGGTCACTGCCACCTGAAAAGAGAAAGTTCTTTAATCAAAAGTGAGAATAGCATTAACATATGGGTGTGAACACTAAGTGTAGTACTTACTGGGAAGTTTGGTGAGCTTACTATATACTTTTAGCCAGACAGCCACAGATGTTACACCCTAGAGCTCATGACTACCCCTGTTGTAGGTTTTCAGTATCAAGGATGTATTCCCTCCCATGGAGTGGGCCTCCAGTCAAATTAGAGGGCAGTTGGTTTCCCCAACAGACATGCCACTATTGCACCAGTTGGCTCATTTGGCCTGACTGGCCAAATATAAGGCTTGCAGTGTCCACTGTGGAGTATCTTCACTGGTGATTTTTCTCTCTCCCATTGAACTGCATGCAGCATAGGTTTTACTAGCTTTCTGTCAGCTGGTCTACATGGAGGATGTTTTCAGCTCAGCTCCAGGAGGATTTCTCAGTGACCATGCAGCCCAAGTATGTGGAGTCTTCAGCAATAGGGTCTTACCATCTTCTATTCCTGGTGGGAAACCAAGGGCTTCAGCAATGGCCTGTAATGTCTTGGGGGGCATCAGGGGCCTCCCTGGCTAACTCACTGGAAGGTATCCCATACCTGGCATTGAAAATTAGTTGGGAGATTTTTTTATAACTGCTTGGATCTCCATCTTTGATATAGGTCTACTTAACTGTTTAATCTCATCTTGATTTAATTTATATAGGTCATTTAAATTAAGGAAATCATCCTTTTTTTTCAGATTTTCAAACTTAGTGGAGTATATATAGAGCTGTAGAGCTGGTTTTGTCTTATAGTATGTCCTGATGATTTATTGAATTTCTCTAGTATTTGCTGTGATGGTGCCTTTTTCATCTCTAATTTTATTAATTGTGTCTCTTCTCTCTTTCTTCTGGTCAGATTTGTGAAGGGCTTATCAATCTTATTTATCCTTCCAAAGAATTAGCTCTTTGTTTCATTGATTCTTTGGTGTTTTATTTCTTTATTTTTGTTTCTATTTCATTGATTTTTTTGTCCTGATCTTTATTATTTCTTCCCATCTACTGATTTTTGATTTGCCTTGCTCTTCTTTTTCCAAGGCTTTAAGGTGAAACATTAAGTTGTTTACATGCAAGATTTCTAATTTCTTAATATAGGCACTTAAAGCTATAAATTTCTCTCTTAGGACTGACTTCAGCATGTCCTAAAGTTTTCAGTATGTTCTCATTATCATTTGACTCTATGAATTTGTTTCCTTCCTCATTGACATCACTTAGAAGTGTATTGTTTAGTTTCTAGGATTTTGTATATGCTCTATAGCTTTTCTTGCTATTGATTTGTAGTTTGTTCCCATTGTGATCAGATGGACTGCAAGGAGTTATTTCAACTTTCCTGTATTTGTTAAGATTTACTTTGTGTCCTAATACATGGTCTATTTTAGAGAATGTTCCATGTGCTGCTGAAAAGAATGTGTATTCTGCACCATTTGAATGAAATGCCCTGTATATATCTGTTAGGCCCATTTGTTCTATGACCTCATTTAATCCAGATGCATCTCTGTTTTTTGCTGGGATGACCTGTCAATTTATGAGAGTGGGGTGTTGAAGTCACCCGCTATATCTACGTTTGGTGTTATCTGTGACCTTAGTTCTAATAGTGTTTGTTTGATGAAGTTGGAACCCCCATGTTAGGTGCATATATGTTTAGGATTGTAATGTCCTCCTGTTGGAGTGTGCCTTAAATCAAATAAAATGCCCTTTCTTATCTTTCCTAACTAATCTGAAGTCTGAAGTCAACCCTGTCAGAAATTAGGATAGCAATCCCTCCTTGTTTTCTAGGGCCCATTTGCTTGAAACACCATTTTCCAACCTTTTACCCTAAGATAGTGTTCATCCTTTGTAGAAAGGTGAGTTTCTTGGAGACAACAAATTGAAGGATCCTGACTGCAAACCTATGTCTTTTGGTTGAGGCACTGATATTAAGAGTTATTATTGAAAGGTATGTATTTATTTTTGCTCTTTTTTTTTTTTTTTTTTTTTTTTTTTGGTTTTTTGAGGTAGGGTCTCACTCTAGCCCAGGCTGACCTGGAACTCACTCTGTAGTCTCAGGCTGGCCTTGAACTCACAGCGATCCTCCTACCTCTGCCTCCTGAGTGCTGGGATTAAAGGCGTATGCCACCATGCCTGGCTAACCCTTTTTCTTATTTTGTAATTCTTACAGTTCTACCTTTGCTCTTTCGTATTAACTAGTAGTTGAGTATGGTTTGTTTTTCCAGGTCCCTTATATGTGTGATATTCTTTCTCTTCAGCAGGGAGGATCCTTTAAGTATTTTCTGTAGAGCTGGTTTTGTCTTCAAATATTTCTTTAGCCTGTTTTTGTTGTGGAATGTCCTTATTACTCTGTCTTTTTGAGTAGATACCTTTGCAAGATGAGTAACCTTGGTTGAAAGTTGTTATCTTTTGTTTGAAATACCTGTTATGCCTTTGAAGTGAAATTCTTCTCCTTCTACTATACCCTGAATTCTTATGTTTGTTCTCTTCATAGAGTCCCAAATGTCTTGAAGTTTCCATTAATGCCTTCCTATTAGTTTGACTTTCTCTTTGTTGGACTGTATTAGATCTGACACCTGGTCTTCTAGTTTAAATATTCTGTCCTCTCCTTGATCCATTTTACTGGTGAAACTTTCTACATAGTTTCCTATTTGACTTACTCTGTTTTTCATATCCAGTATTGTTTTTTCATATCCAGTATTTTTGATTGGTATTTTTTGATTATTTCTATTTCCTTATAATAGAAATATTTCCTTGTCTTGTAATAATCTCCTTATTTCATTAAATTGGTTTTCTGTGTGCTCCTTCAGGAATTTGTTTTCTTCTTTGATTTCAATGATTTCTCCAAACATAGATTTAATCTTTTTAAAAATTTTTGTCAGGCATTCCATCTAAAGCAGTCTCACTGGAGGTCATTCCTCATGGGTTTATAATTTTTGTATGGATTATATTGTCTTGATTTTTATTTGTTACTTATATTATCATGTAGAGATTTCTGCATCTTGAGGTACTTTGATGCATGGGTTTTCTAATTATCTGCAGTGTTCTTAGCTGTGAGAATCCAACTTTATATATCTTCAGTGTAGGCGTTTAATGTGCCAGGTGTAGCTCTTATACTCTTAAGAGAAAGAGCAGAAGTAACCCTAGGTGTTGAGTTTGTCTGCTATGAGTATTGTAGCAGACTGGATGAAGCAAATTACTGGAAAATTCTAAAATTCAACTGAGTACTACAGACATTCAATCAAAACCAGCACAGAGTATTTATACAAGTGTGAGGATTAAACTAGACAGATAATCTAGTAAAGCCAAGGTCGCTAAGGTGTGTGTTGTTCCACACCCTTAGTCCTGTCATCTAAGAGGGTGAGATTGAATCAGGTTCCAAGTCAGCCTGGGTCTGAATCAGATCCTGCCCCCAGTAATGACAGAAGAAAAAGAAAAAGGCAGGCCTTAAAAATCAGGAAACATCAAAGGCAACAAGTCAACACCAAAATACAGTTGATTTAAGAAAGGTAAAACCAATCAAGCATACATCATTCAAATGTACTACATAATCTTTCCTGAGATGGAAAGAGAGATTAGCACTTCCAGTGCAGGGGCATGTATCTGGCTTTGTATCAGTAGGCCCTGTTACCTTTTGGGAGGGCTTCCAATACCATCAATGCTTCATTAGTGCCCACCTTGATCTCTCTCAGTGCCAGGCAGCAGGGGGTGAATTAGTTCTCCAGGGATGAATGAGTTCTCTGGATGTTCACACCCCTGATGGTTGGGGGATGGGAGACTATGCATGGTGCCTGGAGTTGTACCAGAGCTGCTTGGCTGGTCCCATTTGTATTCACCTTCAACAGCTGCTCAGCTGGTCTCTGCTGTCTTCCCCTTCAGGTTTCTTGACTTTGAGAAGATGCTGATGTGAGTGGAAAATCCCTTCACCTTGTTTCTGCTCCTGCCACTCTGCTGCCTGCTGAGCAGACTTGCAGATTAGGGCTGCTGGTGCCTCAGTAGGATTCTGGCTGGATTCCTCCTTTCTGGAAGGTCTTGGCCTGTCCTGCTTCTCTACTGTGGTTGAAAATAACTTATACACCTTCACCTTTCAGTAGAAGAGTGTATTTTGCTGTGTTTCTGTTTATTTCCCTCCCTAGGCTGATTTCATGTGGCTAGTATGCTGCCATTTTACCTAGAAGTCCTCTGTTTAGAGTTTTAGCTATGATGTGCATGGAGAGTTTCTTCTTTGGTCCTGTCTTTTTAGTGTTCTTTGAGCTTCTTGTATATGGTTGGATCTCATGAAAATGGGAAAATAATCTTCAAAAATTTTGTTGAATACGTTTTCTACACCTTTGGCCTGAATATCTTCCCCTTCAGGTACACCCATGATGCAAATGTTTGGTTGTTTTAGGGTTTCCCACAGTCCCCTCATATTCTGTTCACATGATTTTTTGAATTTATCAAAGTTTTTGTACTCCTAATAAATTTCTTCTGTCTTGTCTTCTAGCTCAGAGATTCTGTCCTCCACTTGAATATCTCTCAGTAAGGGCTTTCAGAAAGGCATTTAAGGGCTGGGGAAATGGATTAGTGGTTAAGGCAGTTGTCTAAAAAGCCAAAGGACCCAGGTTTGATTCACCAGGACCCACCTAAGCCAGATGCACAAGTGGACACGTGCATATGGAGTTCATTTGCAGTGGCTGGAAGCCCTAGCACACCCATTCTCTCTCTCTTTCATTCTCCCTCTCCCTATTTCTATATCTCTCTCAAATAAATAAAACAAATAATTTTTTAAAAAAATTTAAAGAAAGGCTTTTAAAAGCTCCATGTGATTTTTGTTTTCTGTTGTGTTTTTCTGCATCCTATCCATCTCTTGTTTTCTTTTCTTTTCTTTTTTATTAAGTAAATAGTTTGTATGGACAAATAACATGTTGGTACCATAATCTCCCTCTTCTCTGCCTCCACTGAAATGAGGACCCTCCTCAGTGAGATTGCTGGTATTAGCTATGTGGTTGTAGGTTATGAGTTGTGAGAGCAACAGTCAGTCATTGTGGGATGTGGGACAATGCATGTGGATATATTCTCCCAACCTGTGACTCTTACAATTTTTCCAACCCCTCTTCTGCAAAATTCTTTGAGATGTGGTGGGTGTGTTTTAAGTTTACTTCAATGATGAGCTCTCAGGAATGTCTGGATTTCTGCTTTGGTATGTGTTGAGTATCTTCAGTGTCTGTCTCCTTCACTCTGGTGCAGGTTTTCAGGCTCACCTTGGAAGCAGCACTCTTGCTCATATCACCAGTTTCTTTGTTGTTTAACCTGGGCCCTGGCTGATGTGCACAGGGTCATTTATTTATCTTCTCAGTTCTTGCTACCCCCTGAAAAAAAAAAAAAAAAAAAACAGGTTCTCCAACAGAGAATGAAGTCAGCATAGGTTAAATGGGATAAGCATTGTTAATTTGGAAAGATTTTGATGGATGTAGCACCTCTTTTGGCCAAAGACTAGTGGGAGCTTCTCATTTGAGACCACAATCTTGGTCTCCATAAGATTCTGACCTGGTTCTTAATTATAGCTATGGGTTCCTTTCCACTGAGTGAATCTCTTAGCAATCAGAAAGCCATTGGTTACCCTCCAAGGCCAGGTGCCACTATTGCACAGGCTGATTGCTTTTGAACAGCAGTGTCCTCTGCTTGCTCACAACATTGTTGGCCACTTACCTCCAGCAGCTCACATAGCACTTTCCAGCCCTGTACAGGCTAACTATCTGGAAACTGGTTCCCTTCCAGATTCCAGCTGGAATTCTTGGTGTTCTGTGCCAGCAGCATGTGTTGTCTTCAGCAACAGGGTCTTTTACCTCAGGTGGGTGATCTAGTGCTTTGACAGAAGTGTGTTTTGTTTGGGGGACCTGGTAGGTCACTCAGATTAATAGCTCAATGTAGCTAGCAATCAATTTCTGGTACTGGGAATTATAAGCTAGAGCCAAACGTTTTAAGGTTAAGTTTCATCCACCCTCTCCAGAACTCTTCTTACCATACAATCCCCACATACTTTGGTTGAGGGTTATAACTTCTAGTATTCTATCCAGGAGAAAGATTTCTATGGTACCAATTCATTTTGGCTTTCCTTTTCTGTATATCTCCCCAAACATCTCATTCTCCTCTTGCCCCAACCCTTCCATCCCTATTGTGTGGCCTTGAGTTGCCTGTCAATTATGTCAGCAACTCAAGCTGCTCTGGGATAGGAACCATAGATGATGGAGAACATGTGGTGCTTTTCTTTCTGTGGTTGTTAGTTTTCTGAGTATGATCTGTTCCAAGTCCATCCATTTTTCTACAAATTTCATTATATCATTTTTTTCTCACTGCTGAGCAGAATTTGATTGTGTAAATGTTCTACATATTCATTATCTATTCACCCAATGATGAGCACCTGGATTGATTCCAGTTCCTAAATGTTGTGAAGTGAGCATCTATAAACATGGTGGAGCAAATATCTCAGCAGTGAAGCATGGACCCTTTTGGATAAATACCCAGTAGTTTGGGTGAATACCCAGTAGTTGAGTAACTGGGAGCTTTGTTTTCATCTTTTTCAGAAGTCTCCATATTGGATTCCATAGTGGTTGTACAAATTTGCATTCCCACCAGGAGTGAAAGAGGGTTCCCCTTTCCTCATATCCTTGCCAACTTTTATTGACATTTAATTTTTTGTAACTTTTTATTAACATTTTCCATGATTACAAAATATATCCCATGGTAATTCCCTCCCTCCCCACCCCCACACTTTCCCATTTGAAATTCCATTCTCTATCATATTACCTCCCCATTACAATCATTGTAATTACATATATACAATATCAGCTGATTAAGTATCCTCCTCCCTTCCTTTCTCTACCCTTTATGTCTCCTTTTCAACTTACTGGCCTCTTCTACTAAGTATTTTCATTCTCACACAGAAGCCCAATCATCTGTAGCTAGGATCCACATATGAGAGAGAACATGTGGCGCTTGGCTTTCTGGGCCTGGGTTACCTCACTTAGTATAATACTTTCCAGGCCCATCCATTTTTATGCAAATTTCATAACATCATTTTTCTTTACTGCTGAGTAGAACTCCATTGTATAAATGTGACACATCTTCATTATCCACTCATCAGTTGAGGGACATCTAGGCTGGTTCCATTTCCCAGCTATTATAAATTGAGCAGCAATAAACATGGTAGAGCACATACTTCTAAGGAAATGAGATGAGTCCTTTGGATATATGCCTAGGAGTGCTATAGCTGGGTCATATGGTAGATCAATGTTTAGCTGTTTTAGGAACCTCCACACTGTTTTCCACAATGGCTGGACCAGATTGCATTCCCACCAGCAGTGTAGAAGGATTCCTTTTTTTTCCACATCCCCGCCAACCTTTATGATCGTTTGTTTTCATGATGGTGGCCAATCTGACAGGAGTGAGATGGAATCTCAATGTAGTTTTAATCTGCATTTCCCTGATGACTAGTGACGTAGAACATTTTTTTAGATGCTTATATGCCATTCATATTTCTTCCTTTGAGAATTCTCTATTTAGCTTCATAGCCCATTTTTTGATTGGCTTGTTTGATTCCTTATTACTTAACTTTTTGAGTTCTTTGTATATCCTAGATAATAGTCCTCTATCAGATATATAGTTGGTGAAGATTTTTTCCCATTGTGTAGGTTGCCTCTTTGCTCTTTTCACTGTGTCCTTAGCAGTGCAAAATCTTTGTAATTTCATGAGGTCCCAGTGATTAATCTGTGGTTTTATTGCCTGAGCAATTGGGGTTGTATTCAGAAAGTCTTTGCCAAGACCAATTTGTTGAAGGGTTTCCCCTACTTTTTCCTCTAGCAGTTTCAGAGTTTCAGGTCTGATGTTAAGGTCTTTAATCCATTTGGACTTAATTCTTGTGCATGGCGAGAGAAGAATCTATTTTCATCCTTCTGCAGATATATATCCAGTTTTCAAAACACCATTTGCTGAAGAGGCTGTCTCTTCTCCAATGAGTATTTTTGGCATTTTTATCGAATATCAGGTGGCTACAGCTACTTGGGCTTACATCTGGGTCCTCTATTCTGTTCCACTGATCTACATGTCTGTTTTTGTGCCAGTACCATGCTGTTTTTGTTACTATGGCTCTGTAGTATAGGTTAAAATCAGGTATGGTGATACCACCAGCCCTATTTTTGATGCTCAGTATTATTTTAGAGATTCGAGGTTTTTTGTGATTCCAAATGAATTTTTGGATTGTTTTTTCTATTTCCATGAAGAAAGCCTTTGGAATTTTGACAGGGATTGCATTAAATGTGTAGATTGCTTTAGGTAAGATTGCCATTTTCACAATATTGATTCTTCCAATCCAAGAACAAGGGATGTTCCTCCACTTTCTAGTGTCTTCTGCAATTTCTCGCATGAGTGTTTTAAAGTTCTCATTGTAGAGACTCTTTACTTCCTTGGTTAGGTTTATTCCAAGGTACTTTATTTTTTTTGATGCAACTGTGAATGGGAGTGATTCTCTGATTTCATCCTCTGTGTGTTTGTTGTTAGCATATATGAAGGCTACTGATTTCTGTGTATTTATTTTGTGTCCTGCTACATGGCTGTAGGTTTTGATCAGCTCTAACAGTTTGCTAGTATAGTTTTTAGGGTCCTTTATGTATAGAATTATGTCATCTGCAAATAATGATAACTTGATTTCTTCCTTTCCAATTTGTATCACTTTTATGTGTGTCTCTTGCCTTATTGCTATGGCTAAGATTGCCCAAACTATATTAAATAAAAGTGGGGACAGTGGACACCCTTGTCTTCTTCCTGATTTTAGTGGGAAAGCTTCCAGTTTTTTCTCATTTAGTAATATGTTTGCTGTAGGCTTGTCATAAATAGCCTTTATTATATTGAGATATGTTCCTTCTATTCCCAGTCTCTGTAGGACTTTTATCATGAAGGGATGTTGGATTTTGTCAAATGCTTTCTCTGCGTCTAATGAGATGATCATGTGATTTTTGTCCTTCAACCCGTTTATGTAATGTATTACATTTATAGATTTGCATATGTTGAAACATCCCTGCATCTCTGGGATAAAGCCTACTTGGTCAGGGTGAATGATCTTTTTGATATACTCTTGTATTCTGTTTGCCAATATTTTGTTGAGAATTTTTGCATCTATGTTCATGAGGGAGATTGGTCTGTAATTTTCTTTTTTTGTTCTATCTTTGCCTTGTTTTGGTATCAGGGTGATGCTGGCCTAATAAAAGGAGTTTGGTAGAATTCCTTCTTTTTCTATTTCCTGGAAAAGCTTAAGAAGCAATGGTGTTAGCTCTTCCTTAAAAGTCTGGTAAAATTCAGCAGTGAATTCATCCCGGCCTGGGCTTTTTTTAGTTGGGAGATTATTGATAACTGTTCGGATCTCCATGTTTGTTATAGGTCTATTTAAGTGATTAATCTCATTTTGATTTAATTTAGGTAGGTCATATAGATCAAGGAAATCATCCATTTCTTTCAGATTTTCATACTTTGTGGAGTATATGCTTTTATAGTATGTCCCTATGATTTTTTGAATTTCTCTGGAATCTGTTGTGATGTTACCTTGTTCACCTCTGATTTTTATTAATTTGTGTCTCTTCTCTCTTTCTTTTGGTCAGATTTGCTAAGGGTTTATCCTTTCAAAGAACCAACTCTTTGTTTCATTAATTCTTTGGATTGTTTTTTTTTTTTTGTTGTTTCTATTACATTAATTTCTTCCCTAATCTTTATTATTTCTTCCCACCTACTGATTTTTGGTTTGCCTTGTTCTTCTATTTCCAAGGCTTTAAGGTGAAGCATTAAGTCGTTTATTTGCGACCTTTCTAATTTCTTAATATAGGCACTTAAGGCTATAAATTTACCTCTTAGTACTGCCTTCATTGTGTCCCAGAGATTTTGATATGTTGTGTTCTCATCATCATTTGACTCTATAAATTTTTTGATTTCCTTCTTGATTTCTTCATTGACCCATTCATCATTTAGTAGTGTATTGTTTAGTTTCCATAATTTTGTGTATGCTCTATAGCATTTCTTGCTGCTGATTGGTAGTTTAATTCCATTGTGGTCAGATAGAATGCAAGGAATTATTTCAATTTTCCTGAATTTGTTAAGATTTGCTTTGTGTCCTAATATATGGTCTATTTTAGAGAATGTTCCATGTGCTGCTGAAAAGAATATATATTCTGCAGCCTTTGGATGCAATGTCCTGTATATATCTGTTAAGTCCATTCCTTCTATGACCTCATTTAGTCCAGTTGCCTCTCTGTTTAATTTTTCGTGGGATAACCTGTCAATTGATGAGAGTGGGATGTTAAAGTCACCCACCACCACTGTGTTTGGTGTTATCTGTCACCTTAGTTCTAATAGTGTTTGTTTGATGAATTTGGGAGCCCCCATGTTAGGTGCATATATCTTTAGGATTTTAATGTCCTCCTGTTGGAGTGTGCCCTTAATCAATATAAAGTGACCTTCTTTATCTTTCTTGACTAACGTTGGACTAAAGTCTACCTTGTCCGATATTAGGATAGCAACCCCTGCTTGTTTTCTAGGCCCATTTGCTTGAAACACCGTCTTCCGACCTTTCACCCTAAGATAATGTCTATCCTTTGTAGAAAGGTGAGTTTTTGGAGACAATATATTGTAGGATCCTGCTTTTTAACCCAGTCTGCAAACCTATGTCTTTTCGTTAGGGCATTGAGGCCATTGGTATTAAGAGATGTTATTGAAAGGTGTATATTTATGTTTGCCTTTTTTTTGTGATTCCGGTTCTACCTGTGCTCTCTTCTGTTAACTAGTATTTGAGTATTGCTTGTTTTTTTCTAGGTTCCTTATATGTATGCTTTTCCTTTTCTTCACCATGGAGGATTCTATCAAGTGTTTTCTGTAGAGCTGGTTTTGTCTTCAAATACTCCTTTAACCTGCTTTTGTCATGGAATGTCCTTATTTCTCCATCTATTTGAATGGATAACTTTGCAGGATAAATAACCTTGGTTGACAGTTGTTATCTTTCAGAACTTGGAATATATCACTCCCAGCCCTTCTGGCCTTAAAAGTTTGTCTTGAATAATCTGCTGTAATCCGGATGGGCTTGCCTTTGTAGGTAACTTGATTTTTCTCTCTAACTGCTTTCAATATTTTTTCTTTGGTGTGTGTGTTTGGAAGTTTGATTATAATATGGTGAGGAGAGGTTCTTTCTGGGTTTTGTCTGGCTGGGGTTCTAAAGGCTTCCTGTATCTGCATTGGCACCTCTTTCCCAATTTGGGGGAAATTTTCTTCTATGATTTTGTTGAAGACCCCTACTAGGCCTTTGGAGTGGATTTCTTCTCCTTCTACTGTGCCCTGCATTCTTATATTGGATCTTTTCATAGTGTCCTGAATATCTTGAAATTCCCACTCATACATTTCTATAAGCTTGTCTTTCTCTTTGTTGGACTGTATTAGATCTGCCACCTGGTCTTCTAGCTTAGATATTCTGTCCTCTCCCTCATCCATCCTACTGGTTAGATTTTCTACAGAGTTTTTTATTTCATTAACTGTGTTCTTCATTGCTAGTAATTCTGACTGGTTTTTCTTTACTATTTCTATTTCCTTATTTATGTCTTGTATTGCCTTCTTTATTTCATTAAATTGGTGTCCTGCATCTTCTTTGATTCCTTTGATTTCCTCTTTGAATTCTTCTTTGATTCTTTTGATTTGTTCTTTGACCTCTTTGAACATAGTTATGATCATTCTTTTGAACTCTTTCTCAGGCATTTCCTCTAACTCGTTCTTGCTGGAGGACATTTCTGATGCATTAATACTTTTAGGTGGATTTATATCATCTTGCTTTTTAGTGTTTCTTGTGTTATAATGTATATATTTTTGCATCTTGGATTAAGTTAATGGTTGGATTTTCTAGCTAGCCTGGTATTCTTAGCTGTATCAATTGATTTGATGTAATATATTTTCAGGGTAGGAGCTTAAGGTGTTAGGTGTGGCTCTTAAGACTCTCAGAGTATCTACAAAGATGTTCTTAGGGGTTGAGTTTCCCTGCTATAGGAGTATTCAAGCAGGCTGAATGGAATAAAATACAGGTAGATTCTAAAGTTTAACTAAACACTGTACACATTCAATCAATAACAGCCCCAAGTATGTATGCAAGAGTAGTTATTATAATGACCAGATCCTCTATCAACAAAGAGGTTAAGATTTCTTGTCTGTTGAGGGATCCAAGTCAGCTTGCGACCAAGTAAGACCCTTCCCTGGTGCAATCCCAGTTACCTTGGATGATTTTGGTCTCAGTCAAGTTGCTGCCTGGGCCATCGGACTGCTGTTCTGATTTCTGGAGCTGGGCAGCGGCTTTTCCTGTGGGGCAAACCGAGCCTGGCAAGTGTGGCCCTGCAGATCAGCACCCCTGCTGCTGCAGCTGCTGCTCAAGCTGCTGCTGCTGGGTCTGTAGCCACTGCTGCTGAAGCTGCTGCTGGACCCACCACTGCTGCTGCCTCTGCTGCTGCTGTAGCTGCCACCGCTGGGGCCACCACTGCTGCTGAAGCTGCTGCTGTTGTGTCCACTGCCGCTGCTCCCACAGAAGCTGCTGCTGCTGGGTCTGCCACTGCTGCTGGGGCCGCTGTTACCAGTGCCGGAGCCACTGATGTTTCTGCTGAACTCTGCTCCTGCTTGGGTCCCGCTGTCAGCCCAAGTTGGCGTGGCTGGGTCCCGGGACCGCTGCTCTGTTTGCTGGAGCTGGGCTCAGGCAGTGGGGGAGGGGAGGGAGCCGCAGCTGCTCTGGTTCTCTCGCTGCTCCATGTGTTCTTCTACCTCGTGGTCTGCTCTTCTTTTGCTCACTGCCACTCTCCCTTCACATTTCCTGAGTTCCAGAGAGCGCCGGTGTGAGTGGAAGCTCCCGCACATGTTTTTTCCTGCGAATGAAGCTGAGTCTGGCAGCTTTCTGGTACTCTGCCGCTGCTGCCACAGCGGTTGGCCGAGCTGACGGAGCCACTTTTGCCAGCCTGTGCGGGCTCTGGATGCTCTGGAACTCTTCTGCTTCTCCGCTGCCACTTCAGTTTCCTATACACCTCACTTTTTAGTAAAAGTGTATATTTTGCTGAGTTTTTTGGGTCTTTTTTCCCCCCTAGGCTGCTTTGCCATGGTACCTACGCCTCCATCTTAACCGGAAGATGACATTTAATTTTAAATGAATGCCATACTGGCTGGAGTAAGGTGGAATCTTATAGCTATTTGGTTTTCATTTCCATGATGGTTAAGGATGTTGAACATTTTCTTAAGTGAGTATTATCCATTTGAATTTCTTCCTTTGAGCACTCCCTAGTCAGTTCTCTGCCCCACTTTTTTGAATGGGTTGTCTTTTTTTACTGTTCAGTTTTTTTTTTTTTTTTTTTTTTTTTTATGGGAACAGGGCCTCCAGCCACTTCAAATGAACTCAACACATTTGCCACTTTGTGCATCTAGCTAACATGGGTCCTGGGGAATAAAACCTGGGCCCTTTGGCTTTGCAGGCAAATACCTTAACCACTTAGCCATCCCTCCAGCCCTATTGTTTAGTTTTTTGAGTTCTTTGTAGATTCTAGATATTAGGTCTCTGTCAATGGTATAGCTAGCTAAGGTTTTCTCCTACTCTGAGGGTAATCTATTGGCTGTTTATGGTATGCTTGTCTCTGAAAAAGCCTTTTAGTTTCATGAGATCCCACTAGTTGAATAATTGTTTAATTTCACGGGCTACTGGGGTATTGTTCAGGAAGTCTTTCTCCACTCCTAGATCATGGTGAGTTCCCCCTACTTTTTCTTCCAGTATTTTAAGAATTTCACTTCTTATATTTAGGTGTTTAATCTATTTGGAGTTGATTTTTATGCATGATGAGAGGAGTGGGTTTAGTTCCATTTTTCAATGTGTGATTATTCAATTTGTCAAGCACCATTTGTTGAAGATGCTGTATTTTCTCCAGTGTACAGTGTTGGTTCCTTTGTTAAAGATAAAGTAGTTGTAGCTGCTTGAACTAAGGACTGGATCTTCAATTCTGTTGCATTTGTCTATACACCTGTGTTTATGCTAGTACAATGCTGTTTTGATTACTATGGTTTTGTAGTATAGCTTTAGATTGGGTATGGCAATACCTCTATAGGTGTTTCTTCTGCTGAGGATATCTTTTTATATCTGATGCCTGCTGCCATTCCTTATGAATTTTGACATCATTGTTTTCTATGTCTATGAAGAATGATGCCAGGATTTTTATTGGTATTGCATTGAATCTATGTATTGCTTTTATCAAAATTGCCATTTTTACAATATTAATTCTATCCATCCAGGATCATGAGAGGTCTTTCCATCTTTTCATGTCCCCCTCAATTTATTTCTTGTTTTTATGTTTTTGTTTGTTTGTTTGTTTTTGCTTTCTGAGGTAGGGTCTCACTCTAGTCCATGCTGACCTGGAATTCACTATGTAGTCTCAGGGTGGCCTCGAACTCTCGGTGATCCTCCTACCTCTGCCTCCTGAGTACTGGGATTAAAGGCATGCGCCACCATGCCCGGCTCTGTTTTTATGTTTTTATTACATAGGTCTTTCATATCCTTGATTAGTGTTTTCCAAGATATTCAAACTTTTGTGTGTGACTATTGAAAGTGGGATAGCCTCAGTGATTTCTGTCTCTGTGTATTTGTCTTTTGCACATAGGAAGGCTACTGATGTGCTTATTTTGTACTCTGCCACTTTGCTAAAGGAATTTATAACCTTTAGCAGTTTTATGGTAGAGTCTTTTGGGTCATTTATGTATAGGCTTATGTCATCTGCAAACAGAGATAGTTTGACTTCTTTGTTTTCAATTTGTATCCCTTTTATATCTTTCTCCTGCCTTATTGAATAGGCTAGGACTTCTAGTGCTATGTTGAAGAGCAGTGGTGAGAGTGGGCACCCTGTATTTTTCCCACACTTAATGGAACTCCTTGAATCTTCCCCACTAAGTATTACTTGGGCTTTAGGTGCTTTGTATATTACCTTTATTATGTTAAGATATAAACCCTTCATGTCTAGTCTCATCATCATTTTGATCATGAAATGATGTAGTATTTTGTTGAAGGTCTTCTCTACATCTACTGAATTGATCATGTGGTTCTTGTTTTTAAGCTTATTTATGTGGTATATTATAATAATCAATTTCCATATTTTGAACCATCCCTGCATATCTGGGATGAAGCTTCCTTGAGTAAGGTGGATTATGCTTTTGATGTTATATTGAATTCAATTTGTGAGAATTTTGTTCAGTACTTTTTGCATCTATGTTCATTGGCGAAATACACCTGTAGTTTTCTCGTGTCTCTCTCTGGATTTGGTATTAGGTTATTGGTAGAAGAAGTTGGGGAGGATTTCCTGTCCTCCAATTATGTGACACACATTGAGAAAAAGTGGTTTCAGGACTTTGCAGAAAGTTTTATAGAATTTGGCTGAGAACCATCAGGTTCTGGACTTTTTCTTTGGGGGATGTTTTTGATAACATTTTCAATCTTGATGGATATAATATGTTTGTTTAGAAGATTTATTTGTCCTGAAATTTGTTTTGGTAGTTGGTTTCTATCAAGGAATCCATCCATTTGTTACAGATAATACAATTTTTTGGAGTAGAGGTTTGGAGCCTGATATGATTCTTTCAATTTCAGTGATGTCTGTTGTGACCTCCACCTTTGCATTTCTACTTTAGTTAGAGACTTCTGTTTGTTATTGGATCAAATTGGTCAGGGGTTTATCAATCTTGTTTATTTTTTCAAAGAGCCACTCTTTGTTTCATCAATCTTCTCAATTGTTTTCTTAGTTTCCAATTATTTTCTGCTCTGATCTTAATTATTTCTTTCCTTCTGGAACTCTTAGTGTTAGATGCTCTTGTTTCTTCAAATACCTTTAGGTGGATGGTTATTATTTTGAGATCTCTCTGTCTTTGTTATGAAGTCATTTAGCACTATGAAATTTTCCTTTAGATCTGCCTTCATTTTGACCCATAAGTTTTGGTATGTTATATGCTCTTTATCATTCAGTTCTAGAAATTTTCCAGTTTCCTATTTGATTTCTTCCACAACTCATTCATTATTTCAAAGTTATTATTTCAAAGTTCAGTCTCCAGGAGCTGGTGTAAGTTCTGTTGTGTCGCTTGCTGTCAATTTCTACTTTTAACACATTGTGGTCTAATATGATGCAGGAAATTACATCAATTTTCCTGAATTTATGGAGGCATGCTTTATGGCCTAATATATGTTCTATTTTGGAGAAGGTTCTGGGTGCTAATGAGAAAAATGTGTATTTATAGAATTTGGATAGATTGTTCTGTAGACATCTGTTAGATCTAGTTGGTCTATGGTGTTATTGAGCTTTTATTTTCCTATTGATTTTCTGCTTGTATGATCTGTATATTGATGACAGTAGGGTATTATAATCTCTTACTATGATGATACTGGAATTTATTTCTGGTATTTTTTTTTTTTGGTCAAGTAGGTTTTATTTTATAAATTGTGGTGCACTGGTAATTGGTGCACATAGATTTATGATTGTGATATCCTCTTGTTGGATCATTCCCTTGCTGTCCTTGCTCTTTTTGATTACTTTTTTTATTTCAAATTTTTATTAACAACTTCTATAATTATTGATTATAAAAAATATCCCATGGTAATACCCTCCCTCTGCCCATTTTTCCCTTTGAATCTCCACTGCATCATATCCCCTCCCCATCTCAATCAGTCTCTCTTTTATTTTGATGTCATAATCTTTTCCTCCTCTTATGATGGTCTTGTGTAGGTAGTGTCAGGCACTGTGAGGTCATGGATATCCAGGCCATTTTGTGTTTAAGAGGAGCACATTGTAAGGAGTACTACCCTTCCTTTGGCTCTTACAATCTTTCCACCACCTCTTCTGCATTAGACCTTGAGCCTTGGAAGGTGTGATAGAGATGTTACAGTACTGAGCATTCTGGTCACTTCTTTCCAGCACCATGATGCCTTCTAAGTCATCCCAAGGTCACTGCCATCTGAAAAGAGAAGATTCTCTACCAAAAGTGAGAGTAGTATTAATTAAGGGTATAAACATTAAGAGAAGTGCTTACTGGGCAGTTTGATAAGCATAGTATATACATTTAGCCAGACAGCAGCAGACATTACACCCCTAGGGCTCATGACTACTGCTGTTTTAAGTTTTCAGTATCAGAAATGTATTCCTTCCCATGGAGTGGGCCTCCAGTCCAATTAGAGGGTAGTTGGTTTCCACCATGACAGATGTGCCACTATTGCACCCATTGGCTCATTTGGCCTGGCTGGCCAAATATAAGGCTTGCAGTGTCCACTGTTGAATACCTTTACTGGTGATTTCTCTCTCTCCCATTGAACTGCATGCAACATAGCTTTTACTAGTGTTCTGTCAACTGATCTACATGGAGGAGGTTATCTGCTCAGTTCCAGCAGGATCCTCAGTGGCTTTGCAGCCCAAGTATGTGGAGCAATAGGGTCTTACCATCTATTACCATCTATTCCTGGTGGGAAACCAAAGGCTTCAGCAATGGCCTCTTTTTGATTACTTTTAATATGAAGTCTATTTTTATCACACATTAATATAGCCACATCCACTTATTTCTTATTTCCATTTGCTTGGTAAATTGTTTTCCATCCTTTCACCATGACAAAATGTCTATCCTTAGTGATGAGGTAGGTTTCTTGAAGACAGTAGATAGAAGGGTTCATTTTTCTTTTTTAATCCACCCTGTTAACTTGAGTCTTTTGATGGGTGAGTTAAGACCCTTAATATTTAAGTTTGTATCTGTGAAGTCTAATTAAATCACTGCTATGTTGGAAAATTTCTGCGGTTTGGTGCTTTATTGGCCTTTGTACATTTATGAGCCTGCTCTAGTTTTAGTTATTGTGACCTTCCTCCTACAGGCTCTTCAGATTAGTTTTTTTTTTAATTATAGAGGTATTTTTTTCAATTTTTTTGTTTATTTTTATTTATTTGAGAGCAACAGACAGAGAGAGAGGAAGAGGCAGGTAGAGATAGAGAGAGAGAGAGAGGGAGGGAGGGAGTGGGCGCACCAGGGCCTCCAGCCACTGCAAACGAACTCCAGACAAATGTGCTCCTTGTGCATCTGGCTAACGTGCGTCCTGGGGAATTGAGCTTGAACCAAGGTCCTTAGGCTTCACAGGCAAGTGCTTAATTGCTAAACCATCTCTCCAGCCCAAGATTAGTTTTTTTTGACTATTCTGTATAGAGTGTTACCTGAAGTATTCTCTGAAGGTTTGGCTTTGTATTCATATCATCATAGAGCTGGCTTTTATCATGGAAAGTTTCTTTCACCATTTACTATGAGGGATAGTTTTGCTCAGTACAGTAGTTTGGATTGGAAGACATGATTTTTAGACTTTGAAGCCCTCCATTCCAGGCTCTTCTGGATTTTAGGATTTCTATTGAGACATCTGAGGTAATCCGATAACATTTCCTTTTTATGAAATGAGTTCTTTCTTGCTCCTTTTAGCACTCTCTCTTTGTTTTTATTGTTTAGAGTTTTAAGGATGATGTGCCTTGGAGAGTTTCTTTTTTGGTTTAGTCTGTTTGGAGTTCTGTGAGCTTCTTGAATCTGGATGGGTCTCTCTTTCAAGAGGGCAGGAAAGTTTCCTTCAATAATTTTGTTGAGCCGAGTATGGTGATGCATGCATGCCTTTAATCCAAGCACTCGGAAGGCAGAGGTAGGAGGATTGGCATGAGTTTGAGGCCACCCTGAGACTACATAGTGAATTCCAGGTCAGCCTGGTCTAGAGTGAGACCCTACCTCGAAAAACAAAACAATACAAAACAAAAATAATTTTGTTGAATATGTTCTCCGTGTCTTTGGCCTAAATTCCTTCCCCTCTGGTATACCCATGATCTGGATGTTTGGTTATTTTAGGGTAGCCCACAGTCCCTCATGTTCTCTTCACATGATTTTTTGAATTTATCAGTTTTTGGACTCCCAAACTGTTTCTTCTGTCTTGTCCTCCATCTCTGAGGTTCTATCCTCTACAAGATTAGTTCTGTTAGAGAAGATTTCTGGAGAGGCTTTTACCAGCTCTATTTGGTTATATATTTTCTGTTTTCTTTTTCTATAGAATATGTATCACCCCCCCTCTTTTTTTTTGTTTCTTGATTTTTTGAGATAGAGTTTTGCTCTAGCTCAGGCTGACCTGAAATGCACTATGTAGTCTCAGGGTGGCCTCAAACTCATAGTGATCTCCTACCTCAGCCTACCAAATGCT
The DNA here is from genome assembly GCF_020740685.1 of Jaculus jaculus. NCBI lineage: Eukaryota > Metazoa > Chordata > Mammalia > Rodentia > Dipodidae > Jaculus > Jaculus jaculus. Next base: position 106,050,379 of record NC_059106.1, read on the forward strand.
GGGATTAAAGGTGTGAACTACCATTCCTGGCTTGTATCTATTCCTTTTTGAGTTCCAATTTCAGGTCATATTTTGATTTTGTTGAAGCTTCTTGAAATTCATTCTTGGATTTAATCATGTCTTTATTAAGCTTAACCAGCTGGTTATTGTGATCCTCTATTTTTTTTTTTTTTTTTTTTGGCTTACCTTCAGTTCATGTATCTTTCTTTTGAGGTCTCTCTGGTTTTACTCAAGTAAATTAATCCTAGTGAAGAAATTATGTGATGATTGGGTTTTCTTGGTGATTTGCCTCCAGTTCAATTTGAGAATGGTTGATTTCCCACACAACAGACATGCCACTATTGCACAGTTGGCACATTTGGCTTAGTTGGCCAATTTTAAGGCTTTTTATTCCCCTGTTATTTGCTGTCATTGATGAATCCTCTCTCTCATAAGGCTGTATGCAGTGTAGCTTTTTCCAGCTTTATTTCTCACTGACTTGCAGCCCAAGATTGTGGAGTCTTCAGCAATAGTTCTGTAATGTTTTGAGGCATCAGGGACTTCCCTGGCCAACAACTCATCTCTGGCACTGAAATTTTTCTAGTAACAATCTATGGCTTCTGAGTGCATCATTATCTAAAGAAGTATGTTTCTACATGTCTTATTCATAACAGTTAATTTTTTTTCTTTTGGTTTTTCAAGGTAGGGTCTCACTGTAGTCTAGGCTGACCTGGAACTCACTATGTTGTCTCAGAGTGGCCTTGAACTCACAGCAATCCCTCTACCTTTGCCTCCCAAGTGTTGGGATTAAAGATATATACCACCACATCCAACCCAACATCTTAACTTTTGATTAACCCTCCTCTCACCCTTACATTACTCAATCACTTCCCCTGATTTAGGTCATTCCACCTCCAGTAATCTGTTCCTCTATTTACATATATACAATACCCTACCATTAAGTCCTCTCCTCTCTTCCCTCCCTTATAGCCCTTTTCTAGTTTCCTGGCCTATACTATTGACTTTTACTCTAACTCACATACAAATCTAAACATTTGTAGTTCTGATCTACATATGAGAGCAAATATGTGACCTTTGGCTTTATGGGCCTGGGTTACTTCACTTAGTATAATGCTTTCCAAATTCATCTATTTCCCTGAAAATTTCATTATTTCATTTGTCTTTACTGCTGAACTCCATTGTATAAATGTACCACATCTTCATTTTCCATTCCTCAGTTGAAGGACATATAGGCTGGTTCCATTTCCTAGCTATTGGCAATGAACAGGAATGAATATTGCTTTTTATTTTATCTTGGAGATAGTCTCCCTATGCAGCCTTGACTGGCCTGGGACTCTATGTAGACCGGGCTGGCCGTGACAATCTTCCTATCTCCACTTTGTGACTAAATGTGGCTATGGTGACTTTGATAATATAAAATTTTAAGCTTACATAAAACAAATGTGTATGCCAAATGTGATGATGCATGCCTACCATCCCAGCACTTGAGATGGAGAGGCTGAGGCAGGAGAATGAGTTTGATACCTGTCTGCAATACATAACAAGACCTTGTCTCTAAAAAAGGAGAGATAGTGTATGTGTATAAAAAATTGTTCTATGTCATATGCCCTCATTATCATCAACTGTGCCAGAAGATAGGATGTGGCAGTTATGAAGATCCTCTACATTCCCCCTACCAATCATAATGCCTCCGTCACCAAGAATAGCTTCATCCTGATTTTTGGAATAATCATTTCCTTAATTTTATTTTTCTCAACACAATTTAAATTGGCTTAACTTTTCCTTTTCATTAAAATGCAATCATTGATGAAGCTGGATTAATTGTCCTGTGAAGTTTACCACCTTAGAATTTTTTTGGGGGGTGGTGAGTCTGGGTTCACTCTAGCTCAGTATGGCCTGACCTGAAACTCGTTCTGTAGTACTGACACCTACCTCATGTCTCCCCAGTGCTGGGATTAAAGGTGTGTGCCATCACACCTGGCAAACATAGATTTGTTTTCACTTTTTAATAATAAGTTGAAACTTTGTACAGATACATCAGGTGTTGGTACCATCATTTACCTCCTCCCTGCCCCCACACCACTGAGGGCCTCCCTTAGTGGGATCACTAGTATTCACATTAGAATTGTGGGTTATGAGTTGTGAGAGCACTCAGTCATAGTGAAGAAGGGCAATGCCTGTGGATATTCCCTCCCACCCTGTGGCTCTTACATTATTTCCATCCCCTCTTCTACAAACTTCCCTGAGCCTTGGTGGGTGTGCTTTAAGTGTACTTTAGTGTTGAGCTCTCAGCAGCTTCTGGATTTCTGCTTTGGTGCATTTTCAGTATCCTCAGTGTTTGTCTCCATGACCCTGGTGCTCAGTTTGTCAGGGCAAGCCTAGATTTTTTAAACTTTTATAAAACAAACTTTTTATTTTTATATATTTATTTGAGAGAGAGAAAACGAGTTGAGAGAGAGAGAGAGAATGGGTGTGACAGGGCCTCCAGCCACTGCAAAGGGAACTCCAGACACATGTGTCCTCTTGTGCAACTGGTTTATGTGGCCTAGATTTTGATTGAAGTAGTTTAATGTGTCTTCTGTCTTCAGATTTCCTACAATGGCATTGGATCTTCAATGACATGCCCTTATCATAAGAAGTATTATATTCTTAGAACATAAGTGTAGATTTGGTTGAATATTTATTTTGTGATGTTAGTGGCTTTGCCTAGATACAATAATTCATTGGCGAGGCAAAATAGCCAGACACTATAATTTGTTCTTTCTTTCTTGGAATACTTCTCTATAGAGAAGCTTCAGTCATACAATAGTGACCAGTATAGTTCATATAAAAAAGTCAGAAAAACTCTTCAATTTTTAACTTTATTTATTTATTTGAGAGAGAGAGAGAGAGAGACAGAGAGAGAGAGAGAGAGAGAAAGAGAGAGAGGGAATGAATGGGTGTGTTGGGGCCTCTGGCCACTGAAAATGAATTCCAGATGTATGCATCACTTTGTGTATCTGGCTTTATATGGGTACTGGGGAATCAAACTTGGGTCTTTAGGCTTGTAGGCAAGTGCCATAACTGTGAAGCCATCTCTCCAGACCTACTTATCTTTTAACAGACACCTGTTAATTCCCTTTTCCTGTTCCTGTTTCCCTAGGGCTGTCCTCAATAGGGTTATGGTATTTACTGTGTTGTCTTGAAGGTCTCAGTCCCAATGGGATAGTGCAGGGTCTGTGCCTCAGGGTACTCCCACTGACTCTGTGGCTCTTGCAATCTTTCCACCCCATCTTCTACAATGTTACCAGACCCATGGCAGGCCTGTTGGCAGTCTGATTTAGTGTTGAGTTTTCTGTAGCCTCTGAATTTCTGGTTTGGTAGGTTTTGCTTGATCATAGTGTCTGCCACCATCCCCCTGGAGCTGGTTGTTAGGCTATCAGTAAAGGCATTGTTCATGATGCAGCTTCTATTGCAAGTTCTCCTGGGCCCTGGCAGATGTGGTAGAGGTGGCAAGTCTTGTAGTGTGCAGTTATCTTCTTGTCTGGTCAATGAATTGCAATTCTCCTCTATTTTCTCTGCCATCTGTAAAATAAAGCAGATTTTCCAACCAAAAGTGAGAGCAGCTTGGGCTAAAGGGGGTATACAAAGCCATTTGAGAGATTTTTGGTGTGCAAACCCACTCTTCTCCAGAGAGCAGTAGGGGCTTCCCTCTGAAGTATGAATTTCCTGTCTGTTGGATTCTGACTTGGTTTCCAGTATCAGGTATTAGGTCTCTCCCACTGAGCAGGCCTCATGTCCAGTCAGCAGACAGTTGGTTACCTACAGAGGCTGTGTGCCACTATTGCACAAGGGTGTACTTCTTGTCTGGATGATTGATTTCATAGTTCAGAGGGTTCCCTGCTTATTCATACTATAGGTGACTGTTTTCTTCCAGCAGCTGCCATAGGGCTTTCCAGCACTATGAGGACTAGCCAGGAGGGAGCTAGTTCCCCTTTCAGTTCTAGCATGGTATTCCAATGTCCTGTGATGACAGCCTATGGTGTCTTCAGCAACAGGGTCTTACCTTTTAGCTCTGGAAGGTAATCAATTATTTTGGCAATTGTATATGTTGTTTTGGAGACCTCATGAATCTGTCTGGTCAAGCTCACTGTGGGGAACAACCCAACTCTGGACCTGTGAATTATCAGCCAGCGTCCATGGTTTAAAAAAGGTTAAGCTTTTTCAATCTTCTGTTCATACTGGTCCCCTTCCCTCTTTATTGGCAGTTATATTTTCTAGAAGGTAGTCAGAATTAGGGTTTCTATGGAACTGATTCATTTTGTCTTAACTTTTGTGTAATTCTCTCCCTACCCTCCCTAACCCCTGTCCTTCCAAGCCCTCCTCACCAATATTCTGCCCTCCCATAACTTGTCAGGTAACTCTTCCTCCCCTTTCTCCCTAGTTCTTTCCTCTACTGTTTCATTCTAGCTTCATGTCCATATTTCTGGTGCCTACTACTGTTTGCACTTATCTCTAATTGATCCCAGTTAGGAACTGCAGATGAGAGAGTATATGTAGTCTTTCTGTGCCTATGTGACCTCGCTTAGAATGATCCATTTACCTGCAAATTTCATTATTTCATTTTTCCTTACCACTGAGTAGAATTCCATTGTGTATATGTACCATGTCTTCATTATCCACTCATCATTTGATGGGCAACTGGGCTATTTACCAGTTCCTAGCTATTATGAATAGAATAGCTATAAACATGGCTGAGCAAGTATCTCTGTAGTAAAGAGTGGAGTCTTTAGGGTATATTCCCAGAAGTGGTATTGTTGGCTCAAATGGCAACTCTATTTTCATCTTTTTCAGGAGTCTTTATACTGATTTCCATAGTGGCTGTACAAATTTGGGCTCTCACCAGCAGTGGGTAAGGATTCCTCTTTCCCCACAGCCTCACCAACATTTCTTGCCATTTAATTTTTGGACGAATGCCATCCTGATTGGAGTGAGATGGAATCTCAGAGCTGTTTTGATTTGCATTTCTATGATGATTAAAAATGTTGAATATCTCCTTAAATGTGTAATGGACATTTGTTTTTCTTCCTTTGAGAATTCTATGTTCAAATTTCTACCCTATTAAAAAAATTCTTTTAACTAGAGAGAGAGAGAGCGAAAGAGAATGGGCATGCCTGTTGTGGTGGTTTGAATAGAATAGATGGCCCCCAATATATTCAGTTGTTTGTTTGTAGTTTGCATCTGCAGCCACCTGGCTGGAGGCAGTAACACTGGGTGGATCTTAAGGTGTGGTGGTGGGTTTCAGATTTCAATTTAAAGATATGCAAAGTGTGCCTAGCTGGAGTTCCTGAAGTGTGCTGTGTGGCTTTTTGGCTTTTGGCTTGTACTTCTCTCTCTGCTTGGGCCTGTGAAGGCAGGCCAGCTTCTTCTGCCATTATGGAACTTCCCCTGGATCTGTAAGCTTCAATAAATTGATTCCTCCATAACTGTGCCTGGTCTGGAAGTTTATCTCAGTGAACCTGAATCTGTCTGCTACACCTGTAGCCACTGCAAACGAACTCCAGATGCATGCTCCACCATGTGCATCTGGTGTACATAGGTATGTGGGTTCTGGGGATTTAGAGATGGGTCTTCTATTCTATTCCATTGATCGGTATGACTATTTTTGTGCCAGTAGCATGCTGTTTTGGTTACTATGGCTTTGTAGTATATCTTGAAATCAGGTATGGTGATACCTCCAGATATATTTCTTTTGTTGAGGATATTTTTGATTGAGACCTTCCGTTGAATATGAATTTGAGACTATTTGCTATCTCTCTGAAGAACATTGCTGGAATTTTTACTGGAATTGCATTGATTCTGTTTAATAGTTTTGGTAGTCTGACCATTTTCACAATATTAAGTCTTCCAATCCATGAGAATGGGAGATCTTTCCATCTTCTCATATCCTCCTTACTTTCTTTCCTCATGTTTTTATTGTACAGGTCTTTCGTTTCATTGGTTGGTGATATTCTAAGGTATTTAAATTTTTGTGTCTATTGAAAATGGGATAGCATCACTTACCTCTTTCTCCATATGTTTATCTTTGGTATATAGGAAGGCTACTGATTTTTGTGTATTGATTTTGTATCCTGCCACTTTACTGAAAGAATTTATCACTTCTAGAAGTTTTTTTGAGTCACTTTTATATAAAATTATGTCATATGCAAATAAGGCTAGTTTGAATTCTTCTTTACCAATTTGTATCCTTTTTATTTATTTATTTCTCTTCTTTTATTGCATCAGCTAAAACTTCAAGTACTGGGTTGAAAAGCAATGGAGAGAGTAGGCACATGTCTTTGCCATAAATAATGGGAATGCTTCAAGTTTTTCCTCATTTAATGGGATCTGGGCCTTAGGTGCTTTATAAATAGCCACTATTAAGTTAGGATATGGTCCCACCATACCAAATCTCTCCAGTGTTTTGACCATGAAGAGGTGTTGTATTTTGTCAAAGGCCTTTTCTGTATTTATTGAAATAATAATGTGATTCTTGTATTTAAATTTATTCATGTGGTGAATTACATTAATCAATTTCCATATGTTGAACCATCCCTGGGATGAAACCTACTTGATCGAAGTGGATGATGCTTTTGATGGGTTCTTGAATTTTGTTTGCAAGGGTGTTTTTTTTTTTTTTTTTGGTTTTCCAAGGTAGGATCTCACTCTAGCCCAGGCAGACCAGGAATTCACTATGGAGTCTCAGGATGGCCTCAAACTCACGGCAATCCTCCTACCTCTGCCTCCAGAGTTCTGGGATTAAAGGCATGTGCCACCATGCCTGGCTTTTTGCAAGGATTTTAATGAGTATTTATGCATCTAAGTTCATTAGAGATATTGGTCTATAATATTCTATTTTTGTTGGGTATTGGTCTGGTTTAGGTATTAGAGTAATGCTTGCTCCTTAGAAGGACTTTGGAAGCATTTCCTCTTTTTCAATTGTGCAAAATAACTTGAGGAGCAGTAGCTTTTGTTTGTTTGTTTGTTTTGGGTTTTGGTTTTTCAAGGTAGGGTCTCACCCTAGCCCAGGCTACCCTGGAATTCACTATGTAGTCTCAGAGTGGCCTTGAATGCTTGGCAATCCTCTGCCTCCAGAGTGCTGGGATTAAAGCCATGCACCACCATGCCCAGCTCTGAACTTCTTTTTTTGTTGGGAGTTGTTTTTTTTTTTTTTTTTTAAATTTTTAATTATTTTTTAGTTTTTTGAAGTAGGATCTCACTCTAGCCCAGGCTGACCTGGAACTCACTATGTAGTCTCTGGCCTCAAATTCATGGCTATCCTCCTACCTATGCCTCCCAAGTTCTGGGATTAAAGGCATATGCTTCCATGCCTAGCTTGTTGGGAGATTTTTAATTACTTTTTCAATTACATTAGAAGTAATAAGTTTGTTTGGGAAGTCTGTCTGTTCTGGATTTAGTTTTGAAAGGTAATAAGAGTCAGGGAGTTATCTGTTTTTACCAGGTTTTCCAATTTTATGGAATGTAGGGTTTTTTTAACATTTTATTTTTCTTTATTTATTTGAGAGAGAGAAATAGACAGGGAGAGAGAGAGGGATGGAGAGAATGGGTGCTCCAGGGCCTCAGCCACTGGAAACGAACTCCAGATGCATGCACCCCCTTGTGCATCTGGCTTACATGGGTCCTGGGGAATTGAACCTCAGTCCTTTGGCTTAGCAGGCAAACACCTTAACTACTAAGCCATTTCTCCAGCCCGGAATACAGGTTTTTGAAATATGTCCTGATGATTCTTCTAATTTCACTGGTGTCAGTTATGATGTCTCCATTTTCATTTCTAATTTTGCTGATTTGAGTCTTCTTTTTATTCCCCTTTTAATCAAATTGATCAGTGGTTTATCAATCTTGTTTATATTTTCAAAGAACCAGCTCTTTATTTCATCATCTTTTATTTATTTATTTGCAAGGAGAGAGAGAGAGTATGAGCACACCAGAGCCTCCAGCCACTGCAGAGAATTTCAGACACATGTGCCACTCTATGCATCTGGCTTACACAAGTACTGGGGACTTAAACTTGGTTCATTAGGTTTGGCAGGCAAGAGCCTTACCTTCTGAGTCATCTCTCCAGCCCTTATCAATATTTAAAAAAATATATTTTATTTATTTATCTATTTGAGAGAGAAAGAGGCAGGGAGGGAGAGAGAGAGAGAGAAAGAGAGAGAGAGAGAGAGGGAGCGCCACCAGCCACTGCAAATGAACTCCAGATGCATGTGCCCCTTGTGCATCTGGCTTATGTGGGTCCTGGAAAATTGAACCAGGATCCTTTGGCTTTGCAGGCAAATGCCTTAACCACTAAGCCATCTCTCCAGCCCCTATCAATCTTTTTAATTGCTTTCTTTATTTCCAGTTCATTGATTTCTGCTTTGATCTTGATAATTTTGTTTTCCTATCTGGTACCTTTGGGCTTGGAGTATTCTTGCCTTTTCAGCACCTTCAAATACATATTAAAGTTGTTTATTTGAGATCTGTTTTTCTAATGTAGGCATTTAGAGCTATGAACTTCCCTGTTAAAACTGTCTTCATTGTGTCCCATAAGTTTTGGTATGTTGTGTTTTCATTTTCATTCAGTTTGAGAAATTTATGAATTTCCTTTCTAATTTCTTCAACAGCCCATTCATTGTTTAATACTGAGTTGTTTAGTCTCCAGGAGTTGATATGTTTTCTGTTGATTTCTAGCTTTAATGCATTGTGGTTAGATACAATGCAGGGAATTATGTCAATTTTTCTGAATTTGTGGAGACATGCTTTAGTACCCTAATATATAGCCTATTTTAGAAAAGGTTCAATGGGCTATTGAGAAGAATGTGTACTCATTCACTGCAATTAGGGTGGAATGTTCTATAGATGTCTGTTAAGTCCATTTGATCTATGGTTTTGTTTAGCTCCATTGTTTCTCTGTTTATTTTCTGCTTAGAGGGTTGTGGAGATCAAATTAATTTGAAAGCTAATTGGATAAAATAAGGATAGTCTGCACAGGCTAATCCTGGAGACATGGTGCCTTCGGTAGCGCTTCTTGAAACCAGGAACTCACGGGGCGTGGTGGCTCACGCCTTTAATCCCAGCACTCGGGAGGCAGAGGTAGGAGGATCGCCAAGTTCGAGGCCACCCTGAGACTACATAGTGAATTCCAGGTCAGCCTGAGCCAGAGTGAGACCCTACCTCGAAAAACCAAAAAAAAAAAAAAAAAAAAAAGAAAGAAAACAGGAACTCACAGCTTCTCCAAAGATTTCCTGATGAAATAAACCTGAACAACTCATGATTTGATCTGATGCAAACTCGTGATCTGTCTTATGTTCTGACTCCCCACTGCTTTGACTGCATGAATCTAAATAAAAGCTGCAAGCACAGTCATTTTGGGGAACACTAGAGTGCACCTCCCTGATCCTCTGTTTTAATATTTTGCCTGGTGTGTTTTCATTTCACTTTTATCCAAAAACACCACTGGACATTGTTACAAATGGCTTCCTGAACCCGGACATTTTAATTTAGGAGGAGTGAAACCCCAAGGAAACTCAGAAATCAAACACAGTGGAAGGCTAGAGAGATAGTTTAGCAATTATGGAGCTTGCCTGCAAAGCCAAAGGATCTAGGTTTGATTCCCCAGGACCCACATAAGCCAGATGCACAAAGTGGCACATGCATCTGGAGTTCATTTGCAGTGGCTGGAGACCTTGGCATGCCCATTCTCAATCTGCCTCTGTTTCACTCTCTCTCTCTTTTTGTTTCTTCCTCTCTCTCTCTCTCTCTCTCAAATAAATAAATATAAAATAGTTAAAACACAGGGAAGCTCCACAATGGAACCATAAGTAAAACGGGAAATTTTCCACCCATCCTTTGGGAGTGTGGTTCAGTTAGGGAAACACGGAGTGTTGCAGTTAGGTTTGCATTGCTGGCTGAAAACACCCAACCAACAGCAGCTTCTGGGAAAAATAAATAAATAAATAAAGGGTTATTTTGGCCTACAGACTCGAGAGGAAACTCCATGATGGCAGTGGAAAATGATGGCATGAACAGAGGGTAGAAATCACCTGGCCAACATCAGGTGGACAACAGAAACAGGAGAGTGTGCCAAACACTGGCAAGGGGAAACTGGCTATAATACCCATAAGCCTGCCCCCAACAATACACTTCCATCAGGAGGTATTACTTCCCAAATCTCCCTCAGCTAGGAACCTAGCATTTAGAACACCTAAGCTTATGGGGGACACCTGAGTCAAACCACCACATTCTGCCCCTGGCCCCCATAAACTAATAAACAAACATGATGTAAAATGCAATGCATTCACCCAGCTTTAAAGGACCCCATTGTTTTTATCAGTCCCAATGACATTCAAGCATCCACATAGCCCAAGGTCTTTTAACTAAGCCATAATACCAAAAAAAAAAAAAAAAAAATCAAAAAATCAAAAAACCCATAATGGCACAGAATAAACACACTGCAAAAGATGGCATTGGGCATAGCAAAGAAATATTCAACCAATACAAGATTCAGAACACCTAAGTTTATGGGGACACCTGATTCAAACCACCACATGGAGGAATAATTTTTCACAGGACAGAAAGAATATATTAAAGTTTTTCAACATTTTAATCCTCAGGGGCACATCTCAGAGGGACAACTCTTGAAAGCATTGCAGACAGTAGTTGAAATTAAGTTTTGGTTTCCTGACAGTGGCACAGTGGGTCAGGCATTGTGGGCTCAGATAGGACAGAGTATGAGATGGGATCATGAGAAGGGAGGCCTCCAGTGTCACCCTCTGTCAGCTCTGCTCTCAGACTCCTCTTTCTGGGGAACAACCTCCTTTTTCCCATAAGCAGCTAATATTAGCCAGGCCCACCCACCTTGTCTGGTCCCAAGGAGGTAACCAAGCCCTCTTTCACTGTGCTATAGCAAATAGCAATCTTTCTCCTTTTCTTTCAATGATGTGTTGGATAATTTTGCTTACCAATTTCTACAGGGCATGTATGGCTTTTTGTGGTATATCATATAGCTGACTCCCAAAATATAACCACTCTTAAAGCAGAACATTCTGGATTCAAAATATTTAAAAACTGGCTTTCTTATAAGCTTCTCTGCTTGTTATCAACCTGATAAGTCTTTAAATCTGGATTTCAAGGGCAGAATAATATAAGTTTTGATCTATGAGATAAAACAACTGTGAGCTTTTGACTGAAGGTGAGTTTTTGTGCTTCCTGGGCCAGGAGGGCTGCTAAAGCTAAGGCACATAGAATCAAGGTTGCCAGCCCCGGACAGAAGTTTCTAATTGTTTGGAGAGGTAGGCCACTGAGGCAAAAGAGGGGCCTTTCATCTGTCCCATAACTCCCAGTGCCATTCCTCCCTTATCAGTGCTATAGAGAAGAAATGCCTGTTGGAGATTGGGAAGAGCTAGGGCTGGTGCTGTCAGGAGAGCATCTCATAGGTGAAAAAAAGACCAGTGTCTCAGTCTTGGGATACAGCAGTTCATGTTGGTCCCTCTTAGCTTTGTCATAGAGGAGTTTTTCCAGGAGGGAAAAATGGGGAATCCATATTCTGAGGGACCTAGTGAAACCAAGAAAAAGGATTTCTTCCTTAGAGGTAGGAGGGAAGAGGGAGCAAAGATGCCGTTTGCAGTCTAGGGTTAGTTGTCATGAGGTGGGAGTAAGGAGGAAACCAAGGAACTTAACTTGGGTTAGAGAGAGTTGAGCATTAATGGAGGAAACTCTATAAACCTTGGAGCCTAGAAAGCTGAGAAGTTTGTTCTGTGTCATCTGGAGAGAGTAAGCAGAACAAAAGGGCATCAACATACTGTAAAAGTGTGCTAGGTGACAGGTTGAGGGACGGGGATGGGGTGGGGGTGGGGTTTCAGTGGACACGGCTTGGCCAAACAGGTGAGAGCTACCTCTAAACCATTGGGGGGGGGGAGTTGCCGTGTGGGTGTCAGGGTCTTCTCAGGTGAAAGTGAAGAAATCACAGGTGTCAGGGTGAAGAGCTATAGAGAAGGAAGCATCCTTGAGGTCAAGCACTGACAAATGAGTGGTAGAAGAAGGAATGGGAGAGAGAAGGTGTATGGGTTGGGCACTACTGGGTGAATGGATAAGATAGCAGAATTCATTAAGTGGATGTCTTGGACTAAGTGGTAGGTTCTGTCAAGCTTGATGTTGGGCAGGACAGGGGTATTGTAGGGAGAAGAGGTGGGGCAGAGGAGGCCAGACTGAAGAAGGCAAGAGAAATGGGTTAAGTCCCTGACAGTGTTTGAGTGAGATTGGGTACTGGGGCCTACAAGGGAACACTGTACGATCCCTGAGTTTGATATGAACAGGTGGGTGATGAGAGGCCAGAGATTGGATTCATGGTAAACAAAACCATTCCTTGTCTGTCCATACTTCTATCAATTGTTTAACTGTATTAACAATGATTCTATTATATGCAGAGAAGAGGCTTATATAGCCCCCAAACTTTTTTAGGAAAAAGACCATCACAAACCTCTATTTGGTGACTTGGCTCTGCTTTTTAAAAATTATTCAATGTGGGAAAGTAAATTCACAAAAGTAAAGAATGTCTCTACTTACTTTCCATTGCTACCACACTGGACCAATTCACCTTTATCTTTCCTATTGGTCCTTTTTATCTTACACAAAAAGAAAACCTATTTCCTATTCTATGCTCTTCCAGCTGCTGCTATGCTTTGCCTGTTTTAAGGTGTCCCAAAGGTCCCTCATGTTCTGCTCACACATTTATTTATTTATTTTATTTTTAGTGAGTGAGAGAGAGAGGCAGAGAGAAAGGAGAGAGAGAGAGTTGGTGCACCAGGGCCCCAGCTACTGCAATCAAGCTCCTGATGTTTGCACCACCTACTGGGCATGTGCGACCTTGTCATTGCCTCACCTTTGTGCATCTGGCTAGCATGGGATCTGGAGTAGAACATGGGTCCTTAGGCTTTGCAGGCAAGCACCTTAACTGTTAGGCCATCTCTCCAGCCCCTGTTCACACATTTTTTTTGACCTTGAAAATGTTTTGCAATCCCATTCTACTTCTTAGATCTTGTCCTTGAGTTCTAAAAATCTGTCTTCCATGTGGCCTATTCTGTTGGGGAGGCTTCTTGGGAACCTTCAAAGAGGGTTATTGCATTTATGTTTCCTGTTATGTTTTTCTTCAGCATTTCCATCTCTTGCTTGAATTCCATTTTCATTTCTTTTTTAAATTTGTTTTTAAAAGTTTATTTTATTTATTTGAGAGAGAGAGAAGCAAACAGAAAGAGAATGGGCATGCCCGGGCCTTCAGCCACTGCAAAGGAACTCCAGATGCATGCACCACCTTGAATATCTGGCTTATGTGGGTCCTGGGGGATAGAACCCGGGTCCTTAGACATTGCAGGCAAGCACCTTAACCACTAAACCATCTCTCCAGCCTGCATTTCCATGTCCTGATTTGGCCTTTTCATTGTCTCTTAGAGTTCATTCCTGTATTTGCCTATGTCCCTGATGAGCTTGTTCCATTGACCCATGAGCTCATTTATTTGTTGGTTCTCTTCAAATTCCTTTAGTCTTCTGTTATCTCTTTTTGATTGTCTTTGATTTCATTAAGTCATTGTAGAAACCCCAGGAGGGGGACCCCACGCTCTGCCCGGATATGGCGACACCCCAAATCACTCACGAGAAGCGGTCTTGATGCAAACTGCAAGAGAATTTTATTCCAAGCGCGCTGGGGCCCATAGTCATACACCGCACAGGGGTAGAGGACTGCAGAGCCCCGAATGCAGGAACGGGACAGGTTTTATAGGGTTTCTAACAAAGCCTGTACATTAGACCAATCTTTTTTAATATCAGGAGCCCGCAGGGTGCGAGCCAGTCAGTTTGTGCCACCCCATAGTTTCTGAGCCAATTAGTTTAATTTGTTCAAGCCCCTCGTGGACTTCTCTTATGACCTTGGTGGTCAGCATTTGCGCAGGTCCTTGGGTGGGAGTAGCAGAGTGTGGTACCAGTCTCCTGTGACCTTGGAGGTCAGCATTTGCGCAGTTCCTTAGGTGGGGGTAGCAGAGTATGGTATCAGCCTCCTATGACCTTGGTGGTCTGAGGCAGGCTGCTACAGCTTATGGTGCAAGCTACTAAGGCTTACAGTGTGGGCTATTAAGGCTTATGGTGCAGGCTATTTACAGAAACCAAATAAGTGGTTCACTTCATTACTCATTTCCCATCCTTGAGGGCTATCTCATGCCCTTTTTACCTAGTTTTATATTAGGAGCGGGCTCTGATATAATGAGAAGAGGGATTCTTTACTTACTTCCAACAGAGAGTAAAGCCTGGAGTTTGAGGTATGCAGGGGCCCGCTTAAGCTCCCTTTGGAGCGTGATAGTATTTCTGGGCTTCTGAATTCTTGGGCCTTTCATCATCTATGGAGTACTATTTCCTGATTCTCTTTGGTTTCCTTCAGCTATCGAGATGTTCTTGTTCACTATCTTTTATTTTCTTCATCCACACTTTGAGTTCTATTTATTGTCTTTCTTCTAATTTATTGAGCTAACTTTTGATTTGTAATTTGAATTCTCTCTTTGCTGATTTTCTTGCATTACCTTCAGCCATTCTTGAAGATTCTGTTTGATTATTCTTTGTCCCATTTCTTTCCATTCAACAAGCCATTTGTTCATCGTTTCATTAAGTTCATTTAAAATGCTTAATGAGGGCTGGAGATATGGCTTAGTGGTTAAGGTGTTTGCCTGCAAAGCCAAAGGATCCTGGTTTGATTCTCCAGGACCCACATAAACCAGATACACAAGGGGGTGCATGCATCTGGAGTTCATTTTCAGTGGCTGGAGGCCCTGGTGTGCCCCTTCTCTCTTTCTCAAATAAATGCTTAATGAGATTTTATTCTGGGCTCCTATGTCTTGGGTTTTCTCTAAGTTTTTTTTTTTTCAAAAATTTTTTGTACATTTTTATTTATTTGAGAGTTTCGGAGACAGAAAGAGGCAGAGAAAGAGAGAGAATGGATGCATCAGGGCTTCCAGCCACTGCAAACAAACTCCAGACGCATGCGCCCCCTTGTGCATCTGGCTAACGTGGGTCCTGGAGAATCAAGCCTCGAACCGGGGTCCTTAGGCTTAACAGGCAAGTGCTTAACCGCTAAGCAATCTCTCCAGCCCTTTTCTCTAAGTTTTCATTGTAGGCTTCTATTGTGGGAGTAGGTGATCTTGGTAGGGATCCCCTTGCTGGGTGTTGGTTGATTTGCACTGGGGTCTGCCCATCTGAGTTCACTTGGCTCACTAAGCATGCAGCAATAGCAGCTCTTGTATAGCCTATGTTGGGTAGCCTGGTCTAAAATGATCACAGTGGGTGTGGGATTGAAGACTATACACTGGATTGGGGTGGGTGCACTTGAGCCTGGTGGTAGTTTGAATAGATGGCCCCAAAATATTCAGTTTTTTATTAGTTTGTAGTTTGCATCTGCAGACCCCTGGCTGGAGGTGGTGTCACTGGGTGGATCTTAAGGTGTGGTGACGCATTTGAGATTTCAGTCTGAAGATAAGCAAAGTGTGCCCAGCTGGAGTTCCTGAAGTGTGCTGTGCTGTGTGGCTTTTGGCTTGTACTTCTCTCTCTCTCTGCTTGGTCCTGTGAAAGCAGGCCAGCTTCATCTGCCATTATGGAACTTCTCCTGGATCTGTAAGCTTCAATAAATCCCTTCCTCCATAACTGTGCTGGGTCTGGAAGTTCATCTCAGCAAACTTAAAACTGTCTGCTACAAGCCTGAACAGGATCTTTGACTGTGGCTCCTCTGGGAAAATCTGTGTAAGACGTTGGGAGACCTGTCTTTCTTAGTGTCTAAACTGGGTGCTTTCCATCCAGTCTTATTCACTGTGTGGCTTTTTGGAGTGGGATCAGCTCTAAGCTTCTCCTGGAGACTGAGGCTGGTACACAGTTGCCTTCTACTTTAGCCCTTCTTCAGATATCGGTTTTTGGGGGGCTAGGGGGATGAGTTATAAGAGGAGTGTGAAGTTTGTTGGCTGTATCCAGCTGTTCTTCCACTTGTTTTGCCCTCCCAGGCAGTAGCTGAGGAATGGCTCTACCCTTGGCAGTACTCCCCTCCGCCCCCTACTCCTGCCAGCTCGGCTCAGCTGTCTCACAATGGCGTGCAGCCCAACCCTGCTCCCAGCTTCTCTTTTGTTGGTTTTGCCCTCCCAGGCTGCCACCAATGATGGTTCAACTCTTCATTTTTAAAAATTGACTTAGAGGCCAGGCGTGGTGGCACGGCCTTTAATCCCAGCACCTGGGAGGCAGAGGTGGAAGGATTGCCCTGAGTTTGAGACTACATAGTGAATTTCAGGTCAGTCTGGGCTAGAGTGAGACCCTGTCTTGAAAAGCAACGACAAAAACAAGAAAATTGACTTAGAGGGGAGGGTTTTGCAGAGAGAAGAAATTTCCTGGTATCTAATCAGTAATCAATTAGATGAGTGGTAGGGGCAAGGGGCAGTGTGATTCCCTCACTGCACTATGAACTCATGGCTTTACACCTATTTGATGGGTTCAAACAGTCCCATCTTTGGCTGGAGATGTATTCTTCCTTTGTTTGTTTAATTTATTTGACAGAGATAAAGATGGGGAGAGGGGGAGACAGTATGGGCATGCCAGGGCCTCCAGCCACTTCAAATGAACTTGAACTCCAGATGCATGCATCACCTTGTTTATCTGGCTAATGTGGGTCCTGGGGAATTGAACCTGGGTCCTTTGGCTTTGCAGGCAAACATCTTAACCACTAAGCCATCCCTCCAGCCCTGGAGGTGTATTTGTTATGTTAGTTTCCTTATGAATGAACATATCCTTAGAATCTGAGTTTCTTTGTCATCTGAATAATGACAAGTTATTTCAGGCCTATTATTCTTAGGAAATCTGCCATTTCAAGCAGCCCTGCTTTTTTGGTATTTTTCCTGGAGACAAAGTCATCCCAAGTAGCCTAGGATGGTTTAAAACTCACAACCCTCCTGCATGAGCCTTCTGAATGCTGGGATTCTGCTTGTGCTACACCTGAAAGGGTTCAGTTCTGGTTTCTACTAGTGAGGAAAGTGGACTTCCTAGTGTATGGACTGCAGTGGCCTCCTGTTATGGTGGCCCTTCTGCCCTCACTAACTGGTGGACCATATGGTTCTAGTGTATAGAATTCAGTGGCCTGCACTTACAGAGGACCTATGGCACTTACTTGTTGGTGGATCAAACTGTCCTATTTTATGGACTACAGTGACCATAAGTTATGGTATATCTATTATCTCCACATGCTGGTGGACTGTACCATCCTAGTGCATGTATCAAAACGACCTCTAGTCATGGTGAACCTACAGCCCCCACTTGCTTGTGGAATATACTATCCTAGTGCATGGACTACACTGACTTGCAGTTATGGTGGACCTACTATCCTCTCTTGTTTGTGGACTGTACTATTTACTGCATAACTGCAATGTCCTTTACTTATAGGGAACCCATTACCATCACTTATAGGCAGATTATACTGTCCTAATTGCAAAGATTGCAATGGTCTCCAGTTACAGAGGACTGGCAGCCTTCCCTTGCTGGTGTACTGTATGTACTGTCATAGTGCATGGACTGTGGTGATCTGCAGTTATGGTGGACCTACTGCCTCTCTTGCTGTTGGACCATGATGTCTTAGTGCATCACCTGTAGTGACCTCAATTTATGGTGGACAAATTGCCCTCACTTGCTGGTGGAGGAAACTGTCCTAATGCATTCCCTGCAGTGACCTCCCTTTATGGTGGACCAACAGCCCTCACTTGCTTGTGGACTGCACTGTTCTAGTTCATGGACTGAAGTGGCCTCCTGTTATGGTGGTCTTACTGCCCTCACTTGCTGGTGAACTGCACTGTGCAAATGCACGGATTACAGTGGCCTCCATCTATTGTGAACCTACTACCATACTGTCCTAGGGTATATCCTACAGTGACCTCAATTTATGGTAGTCCAACTGCCCTCATTTGTTGGTGGACCATACTGTTCTAGTTCATGGACTGAAGCAGTCTCCTTTTATGGTGGATGTACTGCCTCACTTGCTGGTGAACCATACTGTACATGAAATGAGGTGGCCTCTAGTTATGAGACCACTGTCCCCACTTGCTGTTGGAGGTATTGTCCTTGTGCATGGATTGCAGTGGCCTCCGTTTATGGTGGGCCAAAGACCTTCAATTGCTGTTGAGTCCAAGCACATGTACTGCAGTAGTATCCAGGCCTGGTGGATCAATTGCCCAGACTTTCTTAAGGATAGTACTAGTGAGCCATAATGTCCTAGTGCATGGAATGAAGTGACCTCCAGTAAAAGTGGATCTATTGCCTTTATTTCCTGGTGGACCAGACTGTCATAGTGAATAGAGTGCAGTAACCTCCAATTACATTTGACCTACTACCCCAGTAGCTTGTGGAATGTACCATCCTAGTGCATGGACTGCAATGACTTCTGGTCATGGAGGATGTACTCCTCCACTTGCTGTGGGCAGTATTGCCTTAGTGCATGAACTGCAGTGACCTCGAGTTATGAAGGACTTGCTCCCCCACTTGCTCGTAGACTGTACTGTCCTAGTCCATGGACTGCAGCGACTGTCAGTTATGGTGGACCTACTGTCCTCACTTGCTGGTGGATCGTACTGTCCTAGTACATATACTGCAATGGCCCACAGTTATGGTGAACCTACAACTCTCACTTGCTTTTGGCCACACTGTCCTATTGTAAAGACTCCAGTTATGGTGAACCTACAACCCTTGCTGATGTACTATATTGTCCTAATGCATGAACTGCAGTAACCTGCAGTTATGGTGGACCTACTTGCCTTCACTTGCTGGAGAACCTCTCTGTCCTTAGTCCATGTATTGCAGTGTCCTCCAATAGTGGTGGCCCTAGTGCCCTCACATCATGGTGTGCTGTACTGTCCTATTGCACATTGATTAAGTGACTACTATATTTCCTGGCAAGAATGGAAAATAACAAAATATGATAGATCCTTGCTGTAAGCAACAGGACCATTGTATAATTGGGGAGAGAAGGAAAACTAGGAAGATAAACCCTGTGATCATTGCAAAATGGACTCCATGTTTAGTATAAGGGAGACCAACATCAGGGAATCAGTTAGAAAATTCCCACAGTGTCCCAGAAGAGAGTACAAGCACCAAACTATCAGATCAGAGATAGGAGATGAAGCCCTGAGCTAACTGTATGGAAATGCAACAGAATGACATAACTGAGGGCAGGACTAGCAGCAGTGAAGCCCTCAAATCTAGATTATCAGAAACGAGTAACTCACTCGGCAAGGTGGCACATACCTTTCATCCCAGCACTTGGAAGACTAAGGTTGGAGGATCATCACGAGTTCAAGGCCAGCCTGAACCTAGAGTGAATTTCAGGTCAGCCTGAACTAGAGTGAAACCCTGTCTCAAAAAAAAAAAAAAAAAAAAGAGTAACTCAGCATGATGGTATTGGACACCTATAATACCAGCACTTGGGAGGCAGAGGCACAGGGATTACTGGGAGTTTGAAGCCAGCCTGAGCTATGTAATGACTACAAAGCCAGGTGGAACTACATACAAGGCTATCACAAAACAAAATTAAAAAGATGACTGTTGGGCTGGAGAGATAGCTTAGTGGTTAAGGCGCATGCCTGTGAAACCTAACGACCCAGGTTCAGTTCTTCAGGTCCCACTTAAGACAGAAGCACAAGGTAGCACATGCATCTGGAGCTTGTTTGCAGTGGCTAGAAGCCCTGGCATGCCCATTCTCTCTCTCTCTTTAGTAAATAAATAATAAAATCTTTAAAAAAAGTTTTGTTTTTTTTTTTTAAAGATGACTGTTAAAGTCAGCTTGATGTTTTTTTGAACCTCCAAACCAGCCAGTTTATGGGAGGGATTTCAGTTTACAAACCCAGGGGAAGTTCCATAATAGCAGAAGAAGCTGGTCCCCTTTCAAAGGAGAGAAAAATCACCCTCGGCACCAACAAAAGCAAGAGCCAAAAAAACTGCAGCCAAATAGCAAGGAACCTAGGCAGAGCTCACTCTACACACCTTAGGCTGGAATTCAGATCTGGCCCCCATTAACACCTTAGGCTTGGACCTCAGGATCAGCCCACAGTGACACCTCTTCCAGCCAGGTAGCTGGAAATCCAAGTATAAAACATTTGAGTCTATTGGGGGACATAAATTTAAACCACCACAATGACAATGATGTAAACTAGTATAGCTTCCCACATGAACAATCTAATTTATGCTGAAAATGGTTTCTTAGGGATGTAGTCCCTAAAGCAATGCAATTCTTTTTTGGTATATTACTTCTTAACTTAGATATTTTAGGGCTGGAGAGATGGCTTAGCAGTTAAAGTGCATGCCTGTGAAACCTAAGGACCGAGGTTCGATTCTCTAGGTCCCACATAAGCCAGATGCACAAGGAGGCGCAAGCAACTGGAGCTCATTTGCAGTGGCTGGAGGCCCTGGTGCTTCCATTCTCTTTCTCTATTTGCTTCTCTCAAATAAAATAAATAAAATTTTATTTTATTTATATTTAAGAGAGAGAGAGAGAGAGAGAATGGGAATCAAACCAAGGCCCTAAGTCTTTGCAGGCAAGTACCTTAGCCACTAAGCCATCTCTCCAGCTTCTATTTTTTTTAATTTTTTTCATTTTTCTAGGTAGGGTCTCACTTGAGCCCAGGCTGACCTGGAATTCCCTATGTAGTCTCAGGGTGGCCTTGAACTCATGCAATCCTCCCACCTTTGCCTTCTGAGTACTGGGATTAAAGATGTGCGCCGCCATACCTGGCTCTCCTATATTTTAACTTTTTATTGACTTCCATAAATATAGCAATATACTATGATCAACCCCCCCCCCCCACCACCAACCTCCCTTTCCCCTCCCTTCCTTACAACTACTCTCTCTTCTATTTTGATGTCCTCATTCTTCCTCCTAATATACAGGTACAATAAGCAATTCTTATCAAATATTTGTTTCCTGAGTGACAATTCACTGGCCTATCAGAAGGGTGAGTGAACAGTCCATGTCCCAGTGTAAATATGGGCCACAGAAGACAGGCTGCATCCAGAATGTCTTCAGATTTCTCCCTCACCCATAAAGAGTACTCACCTGAAAGGCATACTTGCTGCTCAGTTACCAATCTCACCACAAGGAATTTCATCCTCAAGTTTTCAAATCATCATCTTTGCTATGCACATCTGGTGTTTATACACCAAATGGACCATTTTCAGTTTCATTCTCTCAAAAAAATAATTATTTTCAACCAAAGAATGAATGGTTGCACCAGTGCCTCTTGCCACTGCAAACTCCAGATGCATGTGCCACTTTATGCATCTG
Source organism: Jaculus jaculus (assembly GCF_020740685.1). Lineage (NCBI taxonomy): Eukaryota > Metazoa > Chordata > Mammalia > Rodentia > Dipodidae > Jaculus > Jaculus jaculus. The sequence continues at coordinate 106,071,731 of NC_059106.1, forward strand.
GCTTTCTGTGGGTACTGGGGATTTGAACCCAGGCCATCAGGCTTTGTAAGCAAGCACCCTTAACCACTGAGAATCTCTCTGGCCCTCAAAATATTTTTTTTTTAATTCTGTTTTGTTTTTTTTTTAAAGAACTTGTGGCCTGTAGAGATGGGTTAGTGTTTAAGGCACTTGCCTGTGAAACCTAAGGACCCAGGTTTGACTCCCCAGAACCCACATAAGCCAGATGCACAAGGTGATACACGCACATAAGATAGTGCATGCTTTTGGAGTTCAACTGAAGTGGCTAGAGGCTTCGGTGCACCAATACTCTCTTTCTCATAAATAAAAAAATATCAAAAAGAATTCCTTACCTTTAATCCTAGAACTCAGGAGACAAAATCACCTTGAGTTTGAGGCCAGCCTGGGACTACACAGTGAGGGCCAGCTTGGGGGGGGGGGGGTAGAACTCAATAGAGCACTGACTTTCAAATTAACTACTTGCTCCAGTCAAAATAAATGCTGGAGCCAGGTGTGATGGCATACAACTTTAATCCCATCACTCTGGGATTTAAGGCTAAGGTAGAAGGATTGCTGTGAGTTCCAGGTCAGCCTGGGTTACAGTGAAACTGTACCTAGAAAACAAGCAAAAAAAAAAAAAAAATGCTGGGGCTGGAGAGATGGATCAACAGCAGTTAGTGGCGTCTGCTTGTAAAACCTGGTAAGTGGCAGATGTGTCTTTGCAGTGGCAAGAGGCCCTGGCATATCCACTTTTTCCTTACCAATAAATTTTGTTTCTTCAGTTTTTCAAGGTAAGGTCTTGCTCTAGCCCAGGCTGGCTTTGAACTCAGGATGATCCTCCTACCTCCCTGCCTCCCAAGTGCTGGGATTAAAGGCATGCACCACCATGCTTGGCTCTCCAAGTAGACTTTTGTTGTGGTTTTTATCTTTTGGTTTTTCAAGAGTGTCTCACTCTAGTCCAGGTTGACCTGAAATGTAGTCACAGGGTGGCCTTGAACTCAGTGATCCTCCTACCTCCGCCTCCTGAGTGCTGGGATTAAAGGTATGTGCCACTGACCAGCTTTGCAAATAACAAACAAAAACAAAAAAACAAACTACTGAATGCCACACTGCTAATCAGGCAAGATGTTGCTCACTTGTACAATAGTGGCATGATTATTATAGGGGTAATTAACTGCTTTCTGATTTGAGACCTGCTACAGAAGAGGAAATTCACTGAACACCTAGTCAAAAGCTGGTCTGTGGAGGTCATAGGCCCTATGAAGGAAGAAACTTGTTTGGCTAAATGATGCTGTGCCCATCAAACTGCTTTCTAAATATTCATGTTTATGCCCCTAGATCAGTGACTTTAATTTTGGTCAGAAATGCTTTTTGCAATGGACAGCAATTCCTTAAAACCCATCAAAGTGTTGAGAGTAAGTGCATGATATTGGAATGTCTCCAAACACAAAACCAAAAAATGCAATCATCTCAGAATCTGAGAATGCTAATCATACTTTAATCAATCCTGTTATCATAACCCTACAAACATAAACTTCCCTTTAGCTCCCTGCAGAAATTACTATTTATTCCTGTGCCACACTGGTTTCTGATACAGTACACAAGCAATGTGTGTTGGGGTCATTATGACTTTGTAGCTCAGTGACCCTTAATGGTAAGAGTTCTCATTTTATGCTAGCTACAAAACTGCTATGCTGTATTACATGCATGCTAGCAATCTCACATTTGATTAATTTGCATCCCTCACCCCACTTCCAAGCTCAGCTCATCCAAGTCTTCCTATATAATCATCTTTTACTATGCTCTTCACCCACCCAGGAAGCTGGCACAGACTACATCCAATTCTTTCTTTTGAGGGGGAAACACACACACACACACACACACACACACACACACACACATATATGGAGGGTGGGGAGAAGAGAAAGAGTATAAGAATGTGCCTTTAAGGGCTGGAGAGATGGCTTGGCGGTTAAGCGCTTGCCTATGAAGCCTAAGGACCCCGGTTCGAGGCTCGGTTCCCCAGGTCCCACGTTAGCCAGATGCACAAGGGGGCGCATGCGTCTGGAGTTCGTTTACAGAGGTTGGAAGCCCTGGCACGCCCATTCTCTCTCTCTCTCTATCTGTCTTTCTCTCTGTGTCTGTCGCTCTCAAATAAATAAATAATTAATTAAAAAAAAGAATGTGCCTTTAACCACTGAGCTATCTTCCCAGCCCTCAATTACCTTCTTTCTTCTCATCTCTATCTTGAGTTATTTTTACTAGTACTGTTCTAGACATCATCAGACAAGTCTCTCTAGGACAGCTTCAGAAAACCAATTACAAGAATAATGAAGGTTGGAGAGATGGCTCAGTGGTAAAGGTACTTGCTTGCAAAGCCTGCTAGCCAGGGTTCAATTCCCCAGTACCTACATAAAGCCAGATGCAAAAAGTGGCACATGCATCTGAGTTTGCTGCTCACAAATAAGTTTTTTTTTTTATTTTTTTTATTTTTTTTTTAAATTTGAGAGCGACAGACACAGAGAGAGACAGATGGAGGGAGAGAGAGAGAATGGGCACGCCAGGGCTTCCAGCCTCTGCAAACGAACTCCAGAGCGTGCGTCCCCTTGTGCATCTGTCTAACGTGGGACCTGGGGAACTGAGCCTCGAAGCGGGGTCCTTAGGCTTCACAGGCAAGCGCTTAACCGCTAAGCCATCTCTCCAGCCCTCACAAATAAGTTTTTTAAAAAAATAATAATGAGGGCTGGAGGGATGGCTTAGTGGTTAAGTCATTTGCCTGCAATATCAGCCAGATGTACAAGGGGGCACACACATCTGGAGTTTGCAGTGGCTGGAGGCCCTGGTGTGCCCATTCTCTTTGTCAAATTTAAAAAAAAATTAAATTTTAAATTATAATAATGAGGGTTGGAGAGATGGTTCAGCGGTTAAAGCACTTCCTGCAAAGCCTAACAGCCGGAGTTTGATTCACCAGTACCCATGTAAAGCCAGATGCAGAGTGGTGCATGCATCTGGAGTTTGTTTGCAGCAGCTGGAGGCACTGGCATGCCCATTTTACCTAGTTGCAAATAATTTTTTTAAAATCAATGATGCACAACCTGGGTTACTTTCAGCCAAGACATTTTGGACTAGGACAAAATGCAGTGAAACTGGGTAAGAGGCACTAGAGGTTCAGATACCTAGCAAGACTCACCTTCACTAATCTGGTCCCCTCTGCCAACACTTCAGGCAGGTTCCATTCAGTCCTCTGTGGCCTACATAATCCTTTCTTCTCTTTTAAAGCAGGTGGAGCTTGAGTTCTTTTCTTTTTGAGACAGGGGATCACAACTCAAGACCCTCTTGCCCTAGCCTTGCTCCTCCTGGGGCTGGACGTGCTTTCCTAACACAGTGCTCTCTCCACTCAAGCTTACCCTTACTCCCCATTACCTATCACACCTTTTGGTTGGACTTCTGGTTTCTCATAAAAACACCACCTGTGTTGTGTTTGGTAGCACTCCTTTGTGCTAGCCTGTCCATTTGCACATGTAGGACCCAATTCATGTACTTCCTTTCACTTGGGTCTTACATACATGTTTGTTTTGACAGAGTACCATACAGTGAGACTGCCTTGAACTTATTCTCAAGCCTCTGCCTCCCAAATGCTGGGCTATAGTCATACACCACCATGTCCAGCTGTTTATTTTTGCTTTCTAAGATAATAAATTTTACAGGCACAAACAATAAGGCATATCTCTTTTTTGTGCCAATCTCAAAGGTCTTATGCTAGCATATGCAGGCCTATATTGAGGTCAGGGACAAAGGGATGGGATAGCACTCTAAACACTCTCAGTGATTCTTACAAACTGCTCTGTGCATCATCCTGCAGCAGAGTAACCAACTAATGGATAAGGTTTGCCAATACTGTGTGTACGGCAAAACTGTAGCTCACGAAGTAGGAAATACTATGTTTGCAAGTAAGTGGACAGATACTGTCCAAGCAAGGAGCACCCTCCAGTATGGTGAGCCTACCGATACCCATCCTGCATCTTCAGCTGACTTCACCTGGCTCTTGGCACATTCAACTAGTGCTAGCTGGAAGTCACTAGGACCATGGCATTTCCTGTTTCTTATCGGGACAATTTTGGTTTGCTGTCCTAGAGACTGTGTTTGTGTGTCTATGTGTGCTTTAAATATAGTTTATTATAAAAGACAATTCTTGGGCTGGAAAGATGGCTTACAGGTTAAGGTGCATGACGAAGCCTAAGGACCCAGGTTCAATTCTCCAGGTGCCACGTAAGCCAGATGCACATGGTGGCACATGTGTCTGGAGTTCATTTGGAGTGGCTAGAGGCCCTGGCATGCCCATTACCACTCACTATCTCTCTGTCTCTAAACAGAAATAAATGGATGGATGGATGGTTGGATGTGCATTACCAAACCTGGAAAGAAAAGAATTCTAGAAATTCCCTTCCCATTTTTCTATATATTGAGAAAATGATTTCCCCTTTATTTTTTACACCCTTCATAGTGGGCTACTCTGCATTCTGCATTCTTCATAGTGGGCTACTCTGCATTGTGTTCAGAACATTGTGTTCAGAACTCCATCTCGAAAAATAAATCCAAACCACACAGTTGGAAATCACGTTTTCTTTTTATATGAACAGAAGTAGACCATCTAGAAATCGTTCAGTTTATTTAAATTGTTAAGTAGAATATGAACCCGAATTTGTAGCTAGTACCAGAGAATGGACTTAACTGTTGGTGTTTAATGAGAACAGCTTCTACATAGGATCCCAAGAGACTTACAGAAGAGGGGCAAAGCCCTAATATTAAGCAAATAAAACTCATGTTTCAAACAGATTATACAAAAGTTGATTTATACTCCATTTTTCCCTTTTTTGAGATTTAGAAAGTGCAGACTTAACAAAAGGTAGCCATACCCTTTCTATGTACAATGCCGATTAGAATTAGTAACAACAAAACTGTCAGTCTGTTAGCCATGAAGTCCAGTGTTTAGCTCTCAAACCTTAAGTCACGGAATTGAATAAGGATTAAAGAGGGTTAAAAGGGAAAAAGCTACTGCCATATTCCAAATACAGGGAAGCAACAAATACATTAAAATTGATCTAACAATAGCAGGTTTAACCCAAAAACATTTCAAAAAATTTTAACACCATTTCATTATTATTCTTTTAGTGGAAAACTAGGGATTATTTGGCAATGCTGCTTTGTACCAGTAAACAATGCACCAGTAAACAAAGTCAAGTGAGGGGATAAAACCTAAACCACCAGTGAGACATATAAACTTGTCTTCAGGGCACTATTTGGGAAATTCATAGTTTTTCATCGCAGATATGTCCCTATGTTATTGTTTATGTGAGCCAAGAGGTCATTAAAATGCTTATCATGTCACAGAAATCTTTTGAATGGAAGCTGCTGTCCTAAACTCAGCCTCTGCTTGAAATGAATCATGCTATTCACAATTATTTCAATAAAGGTATCATCTTAGGACGCTAGCAGCATAGCGAACTTAACCCACCCTGTACTACTAATAATAAGCAATGAGGCAAACTAGAAAGATGCAACAAAGGACAGGGTTAGAGAGAGCTAGAGCGCTTATCTTTACACAAGAAGCTTGTTGTCATTCTTCTAAATCCATGGCAATACAAGTTTTCCAGGAGGATGTGAAGATAGAACTTAAAATTAATATTACAAAGTATATCTTAAAGACAACACTGGAAGTGTTCTTCAGAGGCCAAATCTCAATACATTTGGCAAGCATGTTCATAAAATTCACTCCTCGTACTTTTTATTTTCAAGTTCTTACTGGGCTACCAAACTGCCAGAGGAGTTGCCAAAATGGAGACTATTCAAACTCAGGTTAAGAGAGTTATTCTAGGGAAAGTGAATAGGATACACACCTAATTAGAAAGACAAGCCACAACACCCTCCAAATACTAGTGCATGCAATTAACTCTTCCATTTCATAAACTCAATGGTTATACAGGAAGGAAACAAGGGGAAGGAGAAAAGGAACATGGAAGTCAAACAGCAGGACAGAGCTTTTAGAGGAAGAGAGTAAATGAGGGAAAGACACTAATTAACTGACACCTGATAGGCAGTTAGAATTTCTCTCTCAGTTTACTTAGCTAGTTAAGTCAGTGCTGTATGTTCAACTTGACAAACCTACTACTAGTTTGCCCCTTTCATATTTAAGTAACTCACCATGAGCAGTGGGGAGGAGAAGCAAAGAAAGCAGCATGCAGGAAGATGAGACTCAAGGAGAAAGTGGCCTAGAAGAACTGGTGGCAGGGACAGTTTACATATCAAGGCCACTAAAATGAGATTTGGCAAGCCAAAGCTATCATTTCTGCATTACCCTTTTCCCTCAATAAACTACTTTGAAAATTACAGCCAAAGCAAACCACAAATATTTTAATGGTTTATGTTTGGATGATATGTCTCCTGCACATGCTTCCACCAGAACAAAAAGGAAAAATCAAAGTTCCTTTCCACATAAGGCACAGGACAAAATTAACCCCACTTACATATTCAAGGTGAAATGAGTGTTTTCCTGGCTTTTGTTTGTTTCTTTTGCTATCACATGTTCATAGATTATAGGGACTCAAGCATATTATTCATGACAGGAAATTCCACTGTTGTACAAAATAAAATTGTTAATTCTAACTTTTATTCTTATACAATTTGCAGAATAGAATTGAAATGATTGCTATAGGTTTAAACGTTGATAAGAAGAACTCGACTATAATACAACTGAAATGCAGCAGTGAGTTGAGCAAGTACATTTAAAAATAAAGTCACAGACATGATTTTTCTATACATTTTTTTTGTTTGAAGAAAATTATAATAGTCTGCAAGCAGTCACAGATGAAAGAACAAACAAAATAGGTGGATTGAATAGTTACGATGAGGAGCAAAGATATCTGTTTAGAGTTAAAAATGGACAGAGTGTTTTAGTTTGCAGCAAGAAAAGAAACGGGTGGTGGATGGCAACGGATGAAACAGGAGAATGCTCAGCAACACTTGCTCTTCCAGCCTGTCACGCCTCCTCCACTGCTGATATCTACATTTTCACTGTTGGGCTCTTTTACAGGGGTCTGGAACACACAAGGAATGTGAGAAATCACTGTCAGAGATGGAAAAAACTGAGATTCAGAACAGCTTCAATTTGTCAATTTATACACCAAAAGGTATTCACAGTGAGAACAGGTTGCTCCCCAACCCATGCAAAGTCAAGATTCAGAAACTGGGTCTTGTCTTCATTTTCAGTGGCCTATAAGCTATGAAATATGAGATATTTCCTGGCAACCTTAATAAAGCTTCTGAGATCATCATCTCTGCCTAACTATTCCAAATAGATTTTGTTAGCTCCAAACCTTGACCTCTGAATTCATTTAGTACTTAAAAAGCATTATCAAACCAACTATGACAGTACATGCCTATAGTGCCAGAATTCAGAAAAGCCGAGAAAGAACCTGGAGAATTCCAAGATACCCTAGGCTCCACAGCAAGAGCTTGTTCAAAAAGTACATAAAGGGACTGGAAAGATGGCTTCTGCTTGTGAAGCCTAAGGACTGCTGTTTGAAACACCAGGTTCCACATAGCCAAATGCACAGTGACGTAAAGTACAAACTCTTGCACATGTGCAGAAGAGAATGCGTGCACCTCAAGTTTGTTTGCAGTGGCTGAAGGCCCTAGAGCACCCATTCTCTCTCTCTCTCTGCCTCTTTCTCTCTCAAAAAATAAATAATAAGGGGCTGGAGAGAAGGCTTAGTGGTTAAGGTGTTTGCCTGCAAAGCCAAAGGACTTCAGTTCAATTTCCCAGGACCCACATAAAGCAGATGCACAAGGTGGTGCATGCATCTGGGGTTCATCTGCAGTGGCTGGAGGCCCTGGCATGCTCATTCTTTCTCCCTCTCTCTCTTAAATAAATTAATACTTCAAAATAAATAGTTTTTTTTTTTTTTTTTTTTTTTTACAAAAAGAACATAAAGGGTGTACGCTTTAATCCCAGCACTCAGGAAGCAGAGGTTGGAGGATCACCTAGAGTTCAAGGCCACCCTGAGAATACACAGTGAATTGCAGATCTGCCTGAGCTACAGTGAAATCCTACCTTGAGCCCCCCCAACCAAAAATAAAACATAAAGGGTTGGAGAGATGACTCTGAGGTTAAGGTGCTTGCCTGCAAAGCCTAATGACCTGGGTTCAATTCCCCAGTACCCATAATAAAGTCAAATGCACAATGTGGTACATGCATCTGGAGTTTGTTTACAGTGGTAAGAGGTCCTGATGTGCCCATTCTCTCTCCCTCCCTCCCTCTACTTGCAAATTAATAAGTGAAAATATATACTCTCTTCCCTATTTTTCAAGGCAAGGCAAGGTCTCCCTAGCCCGGGCTGACATGTAATTCACTAGGCAGACTCAGGGAGGCCTTAAACTCACAGTGACCTTCCTACCTCTACCTTCCAAGTGCTGGGATTAAAGGAGTAAAACTATTTAAAAAAATTATCAAGTAATTCTTCAATAGCTTTTTTCTATTTACTTATTTACCTTGTGTTACCGTTAGTACTTTAAATGGGCAATCTCAATTATGATTAAGGGAAAACACAACTGGCCTAACAAACAATTTTTAGTATAAATTTAAGTTGATGAAATGGAACTTTAAGCTGGCTCCTTTCCAAGTATAAGGCCAATAACTGAACAGAAAAACTAGATAAAAGCATTTCTTAAAAACACGAAAAAGAAAATGCAAAGGGGACTCAATATTTTTGTGTGTGGAGGAAGATTACAACAGTCTTGGTAGGTCATCTAGGCTAGCCTTGAACTCTTGCCTTGGCCACCCCATTGCTAAGTTTAAAAGTCTGTGTCACCATACCAAAATTTTTTCAAAGGGCTGGGGATATGGCTTAGTATATAATGTGCTTACTGCTCAAGCTGGAGAACCTAAATTTTCAATCCCCAGATCTCACAGAAAAGGCTGGAAGCTATAGCAGGCTTCAGTAAAGCAGCATGCTGACACTAATGATGAGATGGGGTGGAGACAGAATTTTCACACAAGCTTTAGACAAGCCCAGCAAAGTAACAGCAAAACAAGAAACCTTGCTTCAAATGAAGTAGATAGGTGAGGACCAACCTGAAAGTTGTCCTCTGAAAAAAACACCCCCACACACACCCTTACTAATGAGGACAGGCACAATAGTTTTTTTGTTTGTACTTTTTGAGATAGTCTCTCACTATATATAGCCTTGGCTGATGTGGTACTTACTATGCAGACGAGACTGGCCTTAAACTGGCAACACAACCCTTCTACCTCTGCCTCTTGAGTACTAGCATTACAGGCATAAAATATCACATTCAGCTCCAAAGCCACAAATTAAATCTACATTTGTTTAATCTGTCAGACTGAGAAAGACCTGTGTTTCACAGTCTGCTATGCTGACAAGGGAAGAGTAAATGCTAACCACATGGGTGGAGTAGAGTAGTATAAGTCAGTACCACTCTCAAGGGAGCTGAAATTAGGGTCTCACACATTCTAGGCAAGAGCTTTACCACTGACCTACATTCCTAGACCTTAAGACAGAACTGGATAACCTCAAAAAGTTACAAATAAGAAAAAAAAAAAATTACAAATGAGGGCTGGAGAGCTGGCTCAGGGGTTAAAAGGCCCTTGCCCGCAAAGCCTGCTGGCCCAGGTTCATTTCCCTAGTTTTCACGTAGATCCAGATACACAAAGTGGTGCATGCATTTGGAGTTTGTTTACAGTGATAGGAGATCCTGGTGCACATTACAAATTAATATTTTTTTCAAAATTACAAGGCTGTAGCGAGAGTTTGGAGATTAAAGGCACAAAGTAGTGCATGCATTTGAAGTTCATTTGCAGTGACAAGAGGCCTTGATCCACCCACTCTTTGTCTCTCCTTGCAAATAAATAATATGTTTTTAAAAAATTACAAATAGGCCAGACGTGGTAGAACACGCCTTTAATTCTAGTACGTGGGAGGTAGAGGTAGGAGAAGCGTCATGAGTGCAAGACCACACTGAGACTACATCGTGAATTCCAGGTCAGCCTGAGCTAGAGTAAGACCCTCCCTCAAAAAACCAAAACAAAATTACAAATGCACTTGTATGCTCTTTGGTCACATACAAAATAATTATGCACAATATAGATGAAGGTTGAAAATTGAAACATCCCTCACTGGGAGACTTCATTGATCATGATACTCATTCAAAGAAATTATTTTAAAAATATTTATTTTACTGATAGTAAGTGAAAAAGCCAAAGTAATAATAAACAGTGTAATAGTATATTCCTGAACTAGGGTGTGCTCAATGATAGAATGTGAGCCTAGCATATGTAAGGTCCTGGATTCAATTACTTGCACTAATAATTAATTACACTGGTACACTAATTTCTACTCTACCTTTTGAACTTATGGTTTCATGCAGCATGTCAACACTTGCCACTGAGCTACACCTTCAACTCACTCTTTTTAAAAAACTTATTTATTATTTGAGAGAGATAAAGAAAGAGGCAGAGAGAGAAGGAGGAAAGGAGAGGGGGAGGGGAGAGAGAAAGAATGAATAGGTGCAATAGGGACTTCAGCCACTGAAAATGAACTCCAGACAAGCGCCACTTTGTGCATCTGGCTTATGTGGATCCTGGGGAAATTGAACCTGGGTCCTTTGGCTTTGCAGAGAAGCACCTTAATCACAAAGCTATCTCTCCAGCCCTCAACTCACTTTTTTTTTTTTCTTCAAGGTAGGCTGACCTGGAATTCACTATGTAGTCTCAGGGGGGCTTCGAACTCACATCCTCCTACCTCTGTCTCCTGAGTGCTGGATTAAAGACGTGTGCCATCACACATGGCTGTTTTTGTTTTTTTTTTGAGGCAATTATTTTGCTATGCCCAGGTTTAGACTGAGGTCTTAAAAAAAAAAAAAAATCATTCATTTACTTATTTATTTGCAAGGAGAGAAAGAATGAGTGGAATGCCAGGACCTGTTGCCACTGCAAACAAATTCCAAACACATGTACCACTTTGTGTATCTGGCTTTACATGGGTACTAAGGAATTGAACCTGGGCTGCCAGGTTTTGCAAGCAAATGCTTTAACCACTGAGCAATCTCTCCAGCCCTGAACATTTCTACACATTTCTCCCATTCCTTTTGTTTCCTTGGTTTTATATCTTTATTTAAGAGAGAAAGAGAATGAATGAGTGAATACGGATGTGCCAGGCCTCTTGTCACTGCAAACAAACTCAAGACACATGCACTAGGCTTTGTGCATCAGGCTTTAACATATGGGTACTAAGGAATCAAATCCAGGCCAGGAGGCTTTGCAAGCAAGCACCTTTAGCCACTGACCCATCTCTCCAGGACCCTATTTCCTTGATTTCATTAAATATGCCCTTTCCTCCTGGTTGACCTAGGTTTCTTTTTAATTTTTTTCCCACACCTCCCCCCCCCCCACACACACAAGGTAGGGTCTCACTGTAGCTCAGGCTGACCTTGAACTCACAGCGATCCTCCTACCTCTGCTTCCTGAGTGCTGGGATTAAAGGTGTGCGTCACCATGCCCAGCCTAGGTTTCTTTTTGAGTGATTGCTAGGGGAGAAACAGAGGTGAAGTACTCTACCACTGAGCTTTAATTCTGTCCCTACAACTTCACATTTCCTATTTTGACTTATCTTTAAGGACTTGTAAAAGGTTTTATGCTTACTCACTTAATTTGTGTGTGTTACTAGAAAACAAACCAGGAGGCTCAAGCATTCCAGGCAAACAACTCTTGCTTGAGCTACATGCCCAACTCAAATAATTAATGCTTTTAAAAAACTGGTGATTTTGTTTCTCTTGGAGACAGTCTAATTTAGCCCAGGCGGACCTGAAACTCACTCTGTAGCCCCAGGCTGGCTTCCAACTCACTGCAATTCTCCTCAGCCTCCTGCATGCTGAACTAAAGGTATAACTACTACTCTTGGTTGCGTTAAAATTTCTAAATATTTTATTTATTTATTTTCAAGCAGAGTGAGGTAGAAGAAAGACAGAGAGAATGGGTACACCAGGGCCTCCAGCAAACAAATTCTAGATGCATGAGCCACTTTGTGCATCTTGTTTTATGTGGGAACTGGGGAATCAAATTTGGGTCATTAGGTTTTGCAGTCAATCAACTTAACAGTTGAGTCATCTCTCCAGCCCTGCTTTAATATTTTAATATTTTAAAAGTTGTTTGCATATTTTTTAAACAATATGTTAAAGGGCATAAGGGGCCTCCCTGGTACAGACTGCCTGGAAGATACCCAACTCTGGCACTGAAATTTTTCTAATAATAATCTATGGCTTCTGAGTACAACAATATCTATCTCTACAAGATACTTTTGGCAAAACTCTTTATAAATATATATTATTAGCTAGTGAAGAAGTAGGTTTCCAAATGGCATATTCATAAATCTTAAATTTTGATTAACCCTGCTCTCAACCTCCTTTCAGCCCACACAAGCTGTATAGCTGGCCAGCCAGGCCAAAGGTACCAGCTGGTACAATTTTGTGACAAGCCTGTTATAAGGGAAACCAATTGCTCACTGACTGGACTTGAGACCCACTCCAAGGAAGAGAATTCCTACCTGGTACTGAAAACCTAATGAAAAAGCCAATGGTGAAGGTCATAAGCCCTAATGGGGAAAACTAGTACTGTTAACTGGCTAAATGGATATATTGTTATACCTACCAAACTGCCCTCTAAATACTTAGGTTTATGCCCATATATTAATGCTACTCTCACTTTTGGTTAGAGAAGCTTCTTTTCAGATGGTTGTGATCACTAGGGTTGAATCAAAACTCACCCAAGCAGCTGGGCATGGTGGTGCATGCCTTTAATCCCAGCACTTGGGTGGCAGAGGTAGGAAGATCACCATGAGTTTAAGGCCAGCCTGGGCTAGAGCAAGATCCTACCTCAAAATTCCAAAAAACACACACCTCACCCAAGTGCTGAACAGAAGAGACAGTGGAGTGTTCAGCACTAAGTGAGATATCTCTATCACACCCTCCAAGGCTCACAAACCATTGCCAAAGAGGTAGCAGAAAGAATAAGAGCCATGGCCAGATGTAGTGTCACATGCCTTTAATTTCATCATTCGGAAGGCAGAAGTAGGAGGATTGCTGTGAGTTCTAGGTCAGCCTGGGCTAGAATGAAACTCTACCTAAAAAATTAAAAATAATAATATAAAAAATAAAAATAAATAGGGTGTGATGGGGCATGCTTTTAATCCCAGCACTTTGGAGGCAGAGATAGAAGGATTACTGTGAGTTCCAGCCTGAGAATATGTAATGAATTTCAGGTTAGCCTGGCCTAGGGAGACCCTACCTCAAGAAAGAGGGGGTGAGGGAGGGAGGGAAGGAGAGAAATATGAATATAAGAGTGAAAAGGCTGAAACAAGGGGCAGGAAATATAGTTCAATCACTTACCTAGCATAACCCTACCTTTGATCCTTAGCCCACCCCCCCCAAACACGGGGGGAGGGTTTGGAAAAGGTAATGTGGCACTGAGGACTAGACAGACTGTGGGAACTCAACACACCAATTGTAACTACTGACTAGATACTTCAGTTTGTTACATAGTTTCTAGTCAACTAGCTACAAATTCTTTAATTCTGGAACATCAGATATCAGTCATGGGTAATCTTTTAGAAATAATACCTCACAAATTCAAATTTTGTACATGGCTCCAATATTTAAGAAGAGACAAGGAACAGAATAGGGTGATATAAGCCACTGTAATCCCAGCATGCAGGAGGCTGAGGAAGGCAAAGTAAGCTTTCAAGACCAGCCTGAGCTACCTAGTAAGACCTTGCCTGTCATAACAAACAACAACAAAGGACATTTAACCAAGACACCTCTGCATAAAAAAAAACAGAACAAAACAACAACAACAACAAAAAAAAAAACAGAAATTTACCTTTCGAAGGATATCTTCAGCTAATGTGAGAAATGCCTTTTCGATGTTTATATTTGCTTTTGCACTAGTCTCAAAAAATCTAATACCATGCTCCCTTGCAATCTAAAACAGAAGCATACAGCATTTTAAAATTAGTAAGTCTGGATTGCCAACTGAAGACCATTACATACTAGAAGAGTAGGAGGTATAGCACAGGCTATTTTAATATGTCAAGATTTTTCAATAAGACAAAAACTAGAATAGAAGAAATAAAAACAAAGAATTCGCTTTCTACCCCAATAATTTGTTCCAGATATTCTAAATCAATTGTTTTGCTCTCAAATTAGAACTCAATGTGATATATCTAATTATTGCTTGCCCCAGCCTTCTAGTTATCAAATTTTGAATTATACTAATCAATATATTCCTTTCAAGTCCTAGGGTAAGAAAAAGAACCACTGATTTCTATTTATCTCTGTATAGTTTCAGTAAGTCTAAAAGTGCTATAGGTACATATCTGACCCTTCTATACATGTTGGGTATTCACTCAAATAAGCTATTGTTCCAACAAGCATTTAAAAACGGCATGACTAGCCCAGTGTATTCCTCTACCATATTACTAAAACAATCAAAGACAATTACTATCTCCACAAAGAAAGGTCATCACCTTCAGAAATTCTTACCTGTTCGCCTTTGCTTTTAGGTACCACTCTTTTATCATCCATATCACACTTGTTTCCTAGTAACATTCTTTCCACATCTTCATTGGCATGCTAAAATGGAATGAAATTTTACTTTTGTACACTAACATGAATTATGGCTTAATATTTCCTAAACATGACTATCTTTTCCTTAAATTAATGCCATTTCCATGGCTTAAACATTTTATAAGGTTTTAACATTTTTCTACTTTATTTATTTTTACGTATTTATTTCTGTCGAGGGTGTGGGACACACTAGATTCTGCTACTAAAAATGAACTCCAGAAACATGAGAAATTTGATGCATCTGACTTTACATGGGTACTGGGCAATCAAACCTGGAACATCAGATTTTGCAAGCAAGTGCCTTTAACCACTGAGCCATCTGTCCAGCCTCACAGGTTTTGTTTCGTTCCCCCCCCTTCCTTATAGCTGATTAAAAAAAAAAAAAAAAAAAAAAGTCTTAAAGGCTGGTAAAGGCTGGGCGTGGTGCCGCATACCTTGAATCCCAGCACTTGGGAGGCAGAGGTAGGAGGATTGTGGTAAGTTCGAGGCTACCCTGAGACCACATAGTGAATTCCAGGTCAGCCTGAGCCAGAGTGAGACCCTACTTCGAAAAACCAAAAAAATAAAACTAAAACATCTTAAAGCCTACACAGATTCTTCTAACTACCCAGCAAAAGATATATAATTCCTAAGGCAACCACATCAAATGTTATTTCTCTTCTAGAAGGGGTTGTCTACTTTCTAAATATATTCTTGGGCTGAAGAGATGGCTTAGCGGTTAAGGCATTTGCCTGTGAAGCCTAAGCCAAGTTTAATTTCCCAGAACCCACATAAGCCAGATACACATGGTGGTGCATGTCTCTGGAGTTCATTTGCAGTCACTGAAGGCCCTGATGCACCCATTCTCTCCCCACCCTAATAAATAAATAAAAAATTTAAAAATGTTAAAATGTTAGATATATTCTTACCAAAGAAAAAATAAAAATACAGGTTTGAAATATCTGAATCCAAGTGGGATCATGATTTGGCTATTATAATGACAAAACCAGATCCTTGACTTTGCTGCAGAAAAAGAGTCAGTACAAAGTAGAGTTGGAGGTTTAAAACACACACACACACACACACACACACACACACACACACACACACCTACATATACTTTTTGTTGGGGGGCAGAGGACCCAGGTTTGATTCCCCAGTACCTACAAAAGCCAGATGCACATGGTTGTGCATGTGTCCGTACTTCATTTGCAGTGGCTAGAGGCCCTGGTGTGTTCATTCTCTCTTTCAATTAAATAAATAAAAAAAATTTTAAAATTACCTTTTTGGGCTTGAAGAATGGCTTAGCAGTTAAGGCACTTGCCTACAAAGCCAAAGGACCCAGGTTTGATTCCCAAGGACCCATGTAAGCCAGATGTGCAAGGTGATGCATGCTTCTGGAGCTTGTTTGTAGCAGGTGGAAAGCCCTGATACACCACTTTCTCTCTCTCTCTCTCTCATAAATAAATAAATAATTTGACAGAGAGGGGGAGTCACCAAAAAGAAAAAGGAAAGAAAGCAAGCAAAAAGTATGCTATCAAAAGAACAAAAAGGTTGGGAAGAGAAAAGGGGTTATCAGGAGTAGGAGGGGGATAAGAGAGGGTCATAGGGTGAATATAATCAAAACACATTATATACATATATGAAATTAAAAAAAATACTTTTTAAAGAGTGAGAAGTACTAGGGGTGTAGTTTAGTTAGTAAAGTGCCTGCTAGCATGCATGAAGCCCTGGATTCCATATACTAGCATGGTGGTGCATACCTCCAATCCCAGCACTAAGGAAGTAGAAGCAGAATTCAAGTTCATCCTTAGCAAGTTTGAGGCCAGCCTGGGACATGTGAGACCCTACATCCGTAAGAGTAAAAGAGCCAACCAAAAATTGGAAAATATTTGCAAATCATACATTTGATTCAGAACACACAAGAGCTTCTCTTATATATTTTATTTTTTGAAACAGGGTTTCACTATGTATCCCTAGCCGGCCTGGATCTTTCTATGTAGACCAAGATGGCTTCAATTCTAATTTGCTGAAATCCTACTCTGCCTGCCCCAAAGTCCCAGAATTATAGGTGTGCACCACCATGCCCCATCCCTTATACATTTTTGTCATTCCAACATGTATACTAAACTTTTTCATTTGGATATACAGTAGTTGTATTTCAACCACAGGCAAACCCACACAAAAATGGATACCAGGTGGATACATTGAAAAACAGACATGTTTATATGGGAACTCACATAACTCTATACATGTAAATGATACCACTGTAACTAGTTTAAAAATTGGTTAATCTGCCAGGCGTGGTGGCGCACACCTTTAATCCCAGCATTCAGGAGGGAGAGGTAGGAGGATCGCCATGAGTTTGAGGCTACCCTGAGACTAAAGAGTGAATTCCAGGTCAGCCTGGACTAGAGTTAGACCCTACCTCGAAAAACTAAAAAAAAAAAAAAAAAAAGATTAATCTGAGAGATGGCTTAGCGGTTAAGACCCTTGCCTGCAAAGCCCAAGGACCCAGGTTCAATTTCCCAGTACCCATGTAAGCCAGGTGCACAAGGCAGCACATTCATCTGGAGTTCATATACAGTGGCTATAGGCCCTAGCATGCATGTGCATGTGAGTACTCTCTCTCTCTAATAAATAAAGGTTTTTTTTTTTTTTTTTTTTTTTTTTTGGTTTTACGAGGTAGGGTCTCACTCTAGCCCAGGCTGACCTGGAATTCACTATGGAGTCTCAGGGTGGCCTTGAACTCATAGCAATCCTCCTACCTCTGCCTCCCGAGTGCTGGGATTAAAGGCGTGTGCCACCACACCTGGCCAAATAAATGATTTTTTAATTGGTTAATTTACCAAGGTACTGATACAGAAAGATGAAGTTTCTCACTGTCTGCACAATGACATGGGGTCAAATACTTCCAGGAGATTGCCCTGTCCTTCCTAAGATTTTAGGAATACCCCTGTCTTCTGCTCACTTGATTCAAATAGGCATTTTCCTTTTGCCCCAACTTAAAACACCCCACACATTGACAGAAGTAATACCACCCCAAATTGAGAACCGTTAGTTTAAATAGAGACCTCTATCATTAAATAAATTATATACTCCAATATTCCAGAAGACATTTAAGTTCAATAATCACCCAAGACGACACTCAGAAAGTACCTTGCGCTTTACTAACATGAGATTTAACATTGTTCTGAAATGCAAATAGTACAAAAGAACCTGCTAATTTTTTTTTTTTTTGTAAGCATTTCATAGTCAAATTTAGAGAAAGAAAATGAGACTAAACTTCCTAGGAGCATGTCTAAAATTAACTAACATCTCTGATCCAAAGCATTTTTCCCAAAATCTCCTTATAGCTATGTAGTTATGTTTACTATTTGTGTATCTAGTCAAAACTTGCTTTAAAGAGTGTTTTTTGAAGTCCAAAGGCTAAAAGGTAGCAATATGGCATGAATAATAATTCCAAGGCTGGAGGAATGGCTTAGTGGTTAAGGCGCTTGCCTGCAAAGCCTAAGTACCACCCAGGCTCAATTCCTCAGGACCCACATAAGCCAGATGCACAAGATGATGCAATGCATCTGGAGTTCTTTTGCAGTGGCTGGAGGCCCTGGCACGCCCATATTCTCTCTCTCCCTTTCACTGTCAAACAAATAAGAAAATCAACAATTTTTTTTTAATCTTTAAAATAATAATTCCAATGAGAAGCCCCGAAGGTGTAAAGCAACTTTTTTTTGAGGTAGAGTCTTACTCTAGGCCAGGCTGACCTGGAATTCACTATGTAGTCTCAGAGTGGCCTCAAACTCATGGTGATCCTCTTACTGGGATTAGAGGCATGCACCACCAAGTCCAGCTTAGAAAGACTTTGATACACAACTTCAGCTTATAAAAACTGTTATCTTGCTGGAGAGATGATGGCTCAGTGGCTAAGGCATTTGCCCACAAAGCCTAACGACCCAGGTTCAATTCCCCAGTACATGATGCATACGCAGAGGCACTGGTGTGCCCATCCTCTCTCTCTCCCTACCTACAAATAAATAAAAGTATAAAAACTGGTATCTTCACATGCACATGATATTACATGGTATTATTTTCTCAATTTTTTTTTTTCTTTCTCTGAGGTAGGGTCTTGGTCTATCCCAGGCTGACCTGAAACTCATTCTGTATTCTCAGGATGGCCTCAAACTCTAGGTGATTGTTCTACCTCTGCCTCCCAAGTGCTGGGATTAAAGGTGTGTGCATGGCACCACACCCAACTAGATTTTTTGAAATAGTAATACTTATGTATTTCAAAACATCTAGAAATGGCATTTCTATATCATGATACATTTCTAAATTACTATAGAAAATTTCACTCAGTCACTGAATAAAAATTCAAGAGACTTTCTTTAGAAGCACCATAAAAAACTGCTAGTTCCCAATATCATAAAAGTAACTACAGTTATAGGGCATTTACAAAGACAGCTCAAAAGTTTAAGAGCGAGCTTATACAATTTCTAGATCTTACCTCATCTATGTTTCTAAGCCACTTGCTGATGTTTTCAAAACTTTTCCCATTGGTGATGTCATATACTAGCATGATACCCATTGCTCCTCTGTAGTAGGAGGTTGTGATGGTGTGAAATCGCTCCTGACCTGCTGTGTCCCTGAAATAAATAACCAATAATTGTATTAAACATTTAATATCAATGCATTCCAGCTAAAGGACAAAATAATATGCTAAAATAGAGATTAAAATGCAAATTTTAAAATTATTTATTTAGGGAAGGGGTGTGGGTACACATGTGCACACATGCACACCAGGTTCTCTTGCCCTGAAGATGAATACCTATCCAACTTTACATGGGTGGCTGAGGAATTGAATCTGGGCTGGAAGCCTTTGCAAGCTAGCACTTTTATCCACTAAGCCAACTCCCCAGCCCCCAAATCCACTGTTTACCACAAAATAAAATCAAATAGGCAATTAACTCTTTTTGTTATTTAAAAAAATATATTTTATTGGGGCTGGGGAGATGGCTTAGCAGTTAAGGCTCATGCCTGCAAAACGTAATGGCCTAGGTTCAATTCTTCAGGTCCCACATAAACCAGATGCACATACTGGCAAATGCATCTGGAGTTCGTTTGCAGTGGCTAGAAGCCCTGGTGCGCCCATTTTCTCTGACTGTAATAAATAAATGAAAATAAAATATTTTTAATTTTTTTTTGATTTTTTGAGGTAGGGTCTCACTCTAGCCCAGGCAGACCTGTAATTCACTATGGAGTCTCAGAGTGGCCTCGAACTCATGCCTACCTCTGCCTCCTGAGTGCTGGGATTAAAGGCATGCCCTACCACGCCCGGCAAAAATAAAATATTTTTAAAAATATATTTTATAGACTTATTTGAGAGGGGGAGCAAGGGAGGGAGGGAGAGAAGGAGCTAGGATGGGCACACTACCACAGCAAACCAACTCCAGATGCATTTGTTACCTTGTGCATCTATCTGGATTATGTGGGGTTCTGGAAATCAAATCTGGGTTCTTAGGCTTTACGGACAAGTGTCTGAACCACTAAGCCATCTCTCCAACCCCCAACTCTTTTTTTTTTAAAAAAAATATTATTTATGGGGCTGGAGAAATGGCTCAGCTGTTAAGGTGCTTGCCTGCAAACCCTAACAACCTACTTTGATTCCCCAGTACCCACATAAAGCCAGATAAGCCAGATACACAAGGTGGTGCATGCACCTGGAGTTAATGTATAGCAGCTGGAGGCCCTGATGTGTCCATTCTCATATATTCTCTCTCTCTGCACGCCCCCCCCCGACCTCTCACCACTTTAATCCCAGCTCCCTGGATGCAAAGGTAGGAGATCCCCGAGTGTTTGAGGCCACCCTGAGACTACATAGTGAATTCAAGGTCACCCTGGGCTAGAGTGAGACCCTACCTCGAAGAACCAATAAATAAATAAATAAAATAAAATAACATAAAAAATTATTTCAGAAGAGAGAATGGGCATGCCAGAGCCTCTTGCTGTTGCAAAGAAACTCTAGACACATACGCCACTCTGTGCATTTGGCTTTGCAAACAAGTACCTTTAACCACTGAACCATTTCTCTAGTACACTGAAAGGGGATTATTGGGTTGGAGGAATGGCTTAACAGTTAAGGCGTTTGCCTACAAAGCCAAGGGACCCAGGTTCAATTCCCCAGGACCCACGTTAGCCAGATGCACTGGGGGGGCACACATGTCTGGAGTTCGTTTGCAGTGGCTGGAGGCCCTGGCGCGCCCATTCTCTCTCTCTACCTGTTTCTCTGTCAAATGAATAAATAAATAACATTTTTTTAAAGAAGTGATCATCTTTTCTTCCCCCTTCCCCCAGGTAGGGTCTCACTGTAGCCCAGGCTGACCTGGACCTCACCGCTTTTCATCAGTAGTGTTGGATTAACATTCCCAAGCAAAAAAAGTGAATTGGACTCCTCCTACCCAATACAAGTAAAAACTAAAAATAGATCTAAGATCAGAATACAGTAAGAACTAACAGTACAAAAACTCTTAGAAGCCAGGCATGGTGGCGCATGACTTTAATCCCAGCACTTGAGACAGAGGTATCACTGTGAATTCCAGGCCAACCTCAGTGTGAATTCCAGGTGAGCCTATAGACTAAAGTGAGACCATATTTTGAAAAACCTTAAAAACAACCTCTTAGGGCTGGAGAGATGGCTTAGCGGGTAAGTGCTTGCCTGTGAAGCCTAAGGACCCTGGTTCAAGGCTTGATTCCCCAGAACCCACATTAGCCAGATGCACAAGGGGGTGCACGTGTCTGGAGTGTGTTTGCAGTGGCTGAAAGCCCTGGTGCGCCCATTCTCTCTCTCTCTCTCTCCCCCTCTCTTTGTCACTTTCAAATAAGTAAATAATAAACAAAAAAATTAAAAAAAAAACTTTAAAAAAATACCTCTTAGAAAGGCTGGGGGAATGTAGGTAGCTCAGTAGTAGGATATTAGCACCAATACAAATGAGAACTTTGACTCAACCCCCAGCACTACAAAATAAAACAGAAAACAAGCCAGACAAGGTCAAACACTCCTTTAAGCACTCTGGAGCCTGAAATAAAAGGATCAGCTTAAATAAGACCCTGCCAAAAAAGATGAGGTTGTGGCAGGGGGAGAAGGGGAGAGGAAGAGGGAGAGAAGGGAAGAAGGAAGGAAAACAGAGAAGGCTGTATCTTCATGATTTTTTTTCTTATGCCACAAAAGCATAAGTAACCAACAATGAACAGGACTTCATAAAAATGAAAACATTTTTCTGTACTTTTTTGTTTATGCATTTGGTGGTGCTACAAATACAACTCAGAAAGCCCTGCAGTGAGGCAAGTACCTTACCACTGAGCCACCAACCCAGATTTTGCTTTTCTTCCTCTAAGACAAAACCTTGCTATATAGCTTAGGCTGGCCCTGAACTCAAAAGCCTTTTGCTTCAGCTCTGAATTTTGGGATTATATGTGTATGTCACCATGCTCAACTTTATTTTCAATGAGCACTATTAAGAAAGTGAAGACAGAGATGGATCAGCAGTTAAGGCACTTGCCTGCAAAGCCTAGCAAACTGAGTTTGATTCCCCAATACCCAGGTAAAAACAGATGCACAGGGAGGTGCAGGCATCTGGAGTTTGTTTGTAGCAGGAATCCCTGACAAGCCCCCTCTCTTGTGTCTCTTCCCTCCCTCCCCCCCCCTCTCTGCTTGAAAATTAATTAATTAGTTTAAAAAAATAAAGTGACAACAGCCCATGTGGTGGTTTGAATCAGAAGTTCCTTCTAAACTTATGTTTTGAATGTTTGGTGCCCAGCTGGTGGCAACTGGAGAAGTGGAACCTTGATGAAGTTATGATGCTAAGGGCAGGCTTGGGGGTTATAGCCAGTCTCCCCTTGCCAGAGCTCAGCTCACTCTTTTGCTGCTATTTCTCACCTACTCTGGCAAGAAGTGATGTCCAGCCTCTGGTCTACCATCTTGCCATTATAAAATTTCCCCTCGAGACAAAATAAGCCCTTTTCACCCATCAGCTGCTTTTGGTCAGGTGTTTTGTCCCCAGAAACACAAAGACAACTATAACAGCATACAATGGAAAAAAAAAAACTGCAAATGAACAATTTCCAAGGAATTCTTAAAATTCAACAAGAAAAAGGTAATGAGAGCAAACAAGCAAAGGGGGCTGGAGAGATGGCTCAGCAGGTAAAGCACTTGCTTGCAAAGCCTGAAAGCCCAAGTTCAATTCCCCAGTACCTACATAAAGACAGGTGCACAAAGCCCTTTGAGTACTTTCCATTTGCATGGCTCTTTTGCTAATATATCTCAAATCTTCATTGTGGTCTCTCCCTCTCTCTTTTGTTTTGTTTTTTTGAGACAGGGTTTCACTCTAGCCCAGACTGACCTGAAATTTACTATGTAGTCTCAGGGCGGCCATGAACTCACAGCAATACTCCTACCTCTGCCTGGGATTAAAGGCATGTGCCACTATGCCTGCCTCTGGCTTTTCTCTTAACAAAGTTTCTTGCTATTTCAATACTTATGTGCACCTTTCAATTCTTTAAGATTCCAAGAACCTAGAAACACCCCAAGACCATCAGTAACACTACAGTGACCCTGATTTCCACATAAGTCTGTATGACCTGCTTCCAACATCTCTACAAGACTGGTTCTTCTTCACTTTCCATGTCTTAGATGTATTGAATGTGTTCATATATCTGTTATCTATCAATTCCTCTATCAATTCAAATATTTACATGTATTTTACATAGTAGACAAAATATAACACACACAGACATGGACTTGAAGTCAGACAAGTTTATACTGAACATCCTTGATACTTAATCTTCTTGGACCTTGGTATGTCATTTATAAACAATTAGAAGGGAGACTTTCCATAAAAATAGGCAAAGATACGACAATGCCATAATAATGGCTGCTAGGTGGGCCAGAAACAATATCACCCTGGCAACTGTACCAAGGTCACTTTAAACACTACATCACCAATGCGAAGAGAAAGTAATCAGGAATTCTCAGGAATCCACTGGCCATCATGTGAAAACCCTCATCAAAGTCTCATCAGGATACCTGGGTTCCAGTTATGGAATGCTGTATGCAGTCTTTTTACACAAGAAAAAATAAGTGAGGGGACTTTCAGCTAATATGGCAGAATAGGAACCTCACCAAAGAAACTTGGGGGGAGAGGGAAGCAAGATAACACACAATACACTCTTCTACCAAAAAGTTAAGGGAGTGTAAGGGATTATTAACCCAGTGGGACCCCTGTAGAGAAGTAGGAGGGAGCTACTAGCTCCTGGCAACCACACAATCAACAAGGATGGGGATGTAGCAAGAGGCCAGCCCAAGGGAAGTGCTTTCTACTTATCAAAACCTGCCTCAGCCAGCAAGAACAAATCTACAGGGAAGCAATTTATACCACCCTCATACCAGCAATTAAAATAAATAAATAAATAAATAAATAAATAACCTAAAGGAGAAGACAACAGGGTACAGCTGAGCACCTCTAGAACTTTGGAAAACTTTCTACAAACTGCCCTCCCCCAAATGCCAGCACCAGGAACCACTGGAAATCTCAGGAAGACACTTTCTTCCACATAGCATCCAACACAACTAATCAAAGAGCAGCACTAACCAGATGAACTGAGCCCATATTGCAACAAAGTGGGAACTAGCATCATACTCAGTGTAGGTGAGGCATGATCCTATTTGACATAGCCAACAAGAGCTGATCTACTGGAAAAGGTTTGTCCCACACAAACCCACCCCTTAAGACCAAAAGGGGAAGAAAAGAAAAAAGGGGGAAAAAAGTCTGAACAAAGGAGGGAATAGAGGCCAACTGTATGTAAAGTCAGGCTGCTAGAATAGACTTGGAGCTGAGCTCATTCCAAAGTCCAAGGCAGTGAACACCACTGGAGAACAAGCATGGCCCAGAGAGATCACTGAACAAACCAGGCATCCCAAGGCCTATCTGGAAAAGGCTCTAATGCACCCAGAAGAATCTAGCAAATAGACCTTAATAAAAGTGGACCAACCGGGCTGGAGAGATGGCTTAGCAGTTAAGCGCTTGCCTGTGAAGCCTAAGGACCCTGGTTCGAGGCTCGGTTCCCCAGGTACCACGTTAGCCAGATGCACAAGGGGGCGCACGTGTCTGGAGTTCGTTTGCAGAGGCTAGAAGCCCTAGCGCGCCCATTCTCTCTCTCTCCCTCTATCTGTCTTTCTCTCTGTGTCTGTTGCTCTCAAATAAATAAATTTAAAAAAAAAAGTGGACCAACCACCTAACACAGGACATACAAAAGCTGCTATTTGAGCACTCACATCATATACAGAGGGTGATCTTAGGATGGGTAAACCCCAACAACACAAGACACCAAACCAAAAGACCCCCACCAAGACTGCCTAGGCCCAAAACGAAAGCATCCAATGAAAACATAGAGGGAACCCAAAATACAGAATTGCAAGATGAAATTAAAGCAAGCATATTAAACAATTTTAATGAGGCCATGAAAAAGCAGCTGCATGAAATGGAAAAAATGGTTAAAAAATATTCAAACAAGAACTCAAAGAATGGTTGGTTGAGATGGATGTTGATAGAAAAAAAGATCTTCAAACACAAGTCAAAGGAGGGCTCTCAGAAACAGAAGAAAACTGAAAAATAAAACTCAAAGAATGGATGAAGGAAACAAATCAACCAATGGCTGGCTGGATGAAATCAAAGAACCATCTTCACTAGACAGGTCCATGAAATTGAGAAATCCCAAGAGCTCAGTAGACAGCTAAATGAAATGGAAGAAAGTCAACAAATGAGTGAGCTCATAGGTCAATGGAACAAACTCTGTGAGAGTATCATCAAATGCAAGAATGAAATCCAAGTCAGTGGCATATGCCTTTAATTCTAGAACTTGGGAGGCAGAGGTAGAAGGAATGCTGTGAGTTCAAGGCCACCCTGAGACTACATAGTGAATTTTAAGTCAGCCTGGGCTAGAGTGAAACCCTACCTTCAAAAAAGAAAGAATGAAATCTAAGAATCAAAAAATGAAATTGGAAGCCAGGCATGGTGGCGCACGCCTTTTAATCCCAGTACTCGGGAGGCAGAGGTAGGAGGATCGCCGTGAGTTTGAGGCCACCCTGAGACTCCATAGTGAATTCCAGGTCGGCCTGGGCTAGAGTGAGACCCTACCTCGAAAAACCAAAAAAAAAAAAAAAGAAATTGGAATTCCAACAAGAGATGGAGACACTGAAGAAAAGTATAATGGAAAACAAGAGTGAAAAAAAGCTTCATTATAAAAGCTCCCAAGAAAGCCTCACCCACAGAATAGACCATGTGGAGGACAGAATATCAGAACTCAAGGACAGGACAGAAGAAATAGATCAGGAGTCCAAAAGCAATGCTAACTTCAAAACCAATGTGCAAACAGAACATGAGGATATTTGTGTGACACCTTACAAAGACCTCATACTCAGATCATAGGCATACCAAAAAGGGAAAAAATACAGACCAAGGACATAGAAAATATTTTCAACAAAATAATTGAAAAATAAATTCCCAGTCTTACAAAAGACAGACTTATCCAGGTATAACAGACACACAGAACACCAAAAATACAGGACCAGGGAAGAGATTCTCCACACCATATTATAAATAAAACACTAAACACAGAAAACAAAGAGTACTTAAAGCTACAAGAAAAAAATGTTCATTACATATAAAAGGAAGCTCATCAGGATTTTCAATGGAAATTCTAAAAGAAAGACAGAAGAGCTTGAAACATTTTTCCAAAACCTTAAAAGACCTTGGCTGCCAATCAAAATATTATATCCAACAAAATTATCCCTCATAACACAAGGTTAAAGAAAAAATTTCCACTATATAAACCAGCTGTATATACATGAGTACTAAGCCAGCTCTACAGAGAATACTGCATGGAATATTCCATAATCTAGAAATGAACCAACATATACATGAGGAGAGAAAAACAATCAAACCCAAAATGGAGTTAACAATATACATACAAAGACCAAGAAAACACCAGACTCCACGAAACCTTCAACATGACAGGGACTAACTCACACCTCATAATTATAACTCTGAACATTAATGGACTCAACTCCTGAATCAAAAACATACATCGAGCTGGAGATAAGGCTTAGCGGTTAAGGTGTTTGCCTGCAAAGCCAAAGGATCCCAGTTCAATTCTCCAGGACCCATGTAAGCCAGATGCACACAGGGGCACATGCATCTGGAGTTCATTTGCAGTGGCTGGAAGCCCTGGCGTGCTCAATCTCTCTCTCTCTCTGAAATAAAAAATAAATAAATAAAATATATTAAAAAGAAAAAAGACACACATTAACAGACTGGATCAGAAAGCTTA
The DNA here is from genome assembly GCF_020740685.1 of Jaculus jaculus. Taxonomy (NCBI): domain Eukaryota; kingdom Metazoa; phylum Chordata; class Mammalia; order Rodentia; family Dipodidae; genus Jaculus; species Jaculus jaculus. Next base: position 106,098,782 of record NC_059106.1, read on the forward strand.
ATCCATCCACTTGCTGTCTACCAAAACACCCACCTTACAATTAAAAATAAACACTACCTTAAAATTAAAGGATGGAAAAAGATATTCCAAGCAAACAGAAACAAAAATAAGCAAGTGTAGCTGTACTAATATCTGACAAAATAGACTTTAAAACCAAAAGTAATCAAGATAAGCAGCTTCATAGTCATTAAAGAAAGAAGTCAACATCATAAATTGTTATAAACCATACACAGGGGCACCTAATTTTATAAAGCAAAATCTACTAGACAATAAAACAGACACAAACCACAATATAACAGTAGTAGATATTAATACCCCACTGCCATCAATAAGTATATCTTTAAGCAGAAAACAGAGAAACAATGGAGTCAAACAACATCGTAGATCAACTGGACTTAACAGACATCTATAGAACATTCATTCCTAATACTACTGAATACACACTCTTCTCAGCAGCTCATGGAACCTTCTCCAAAATAGATCATATATTAGGGCATAAAAGATTATCTCTGAAAACTCAGAAAAACTAACATAATTCCCTGCATTATATCTGACCACAATGCAATAAAACCAAATATTGACAATACAGTAACAACAGAAAACACACTAACTCTTGGAGACTGGACAACTCACTATTAAATAATGAATGGGCCTGACATGGTAGCACATGCCTTTAATCCCAGTACTTGACAGGCAGAGGTAGGAGGATTGCTATTAGTCTGAGGCCAGTTTAAGACTACAGTCAGCTCCCTATGAGCCTGGGCTAGAGTGAGTCTCTACCTCAAAAATAATAATAATAATGAGTTGTTGAAGAAATTAATAAATTGATAGAACTGAATGACAATGAAAACACAACATACCAAAACTTATGGGACACAATGAAAGCTATATGAAAACTAAGAGAGTAGTTTATAGCACTAAATGTCTACATTACAATATAACTTAATTATCCATCTGAAAGCTTTAGAAAAACAAGCAAAAATCTAATCTGAAAAGTGCCAAAAGGAAAAAAAATCATAAAGAACAAAGTAGAAATTAATGGACTGGAAATAAAGAAAATAATTTTTTAAAATGATGAAACAGGGCTGGAGAGATATGGCTTAGCAGTAAAGGCATTTGCCTACACAGCCAAAGGACCTTGGTTCAATTCCCCAGACCTACGTAAGCCAGATGCACAAGGTGGCACATGCATTTGGAGTTTGTTTGCAGTGGCTAGAGGCTCTGGTACGTCTCTCTCTCTCAAATAAATAAATAAATAAATAAATAAATAAATAAATAAATAAATAAATAAAATATTTTTAAAAGCTGATGAAACAAAGAGCTGGTTCTCTGAAGTAATATAAAAGATTGAAAAATGTCTAGCCAAATCAATCCAAAGAAAGCAACAAAGACTGTTATTACAAAATGTTCAGTGCTAGAGATGGGATACCTTCCAGTGAGCTGTTGGCCAGAGAGGTCCCTGATGCCTCCAAACATTACAGGCCAATGCCAAGGCTCTTGGTTTCCCACCAGGAATAGATGGTAAGCCCCTACTGTTGAAGACTACACATACTTGGGCTTCAAGGTCACTAAGAAATCCTGCTGGAGATGAGTTAAAAACCTCCTCCATGTAGACCAGGTGACAGAAAGCTGGAAAAAGCTATGCTGCACGCAGCTCCATAGGAGAAAGAGAGGTCATCAGTAGAGATAAACAACAATGGACCCTGCAAGGCTTAAGTTTGGCCAACCAGGCCAAATGAGCCAACAGGTACAATAGTGGCATGTCTGTTATAAGGGAAACCAACTGCTCTCTAATTGGACTAGAGGGCCACTCCATGTGAGGGAATCCATGACTGATACTGAAAAACTATGACAGGGGAAGTCATGAGCCCTAGGGGTGTAACACCTGCTGGTATCTGGCTAAGTACATATATTATGCTCACCAAACTGCCCAGTAAACACTTTTCCTAATGTTCATATTCGGGGTTGGGGATTTAGCTCAGTGGATGAGTGCTTGCTTGGCAAGCGCGTGGCCCTGGGTTTGGTCCTCTGCATGGAAAAAAAAAAAAAAAACAACCACAGAGACCCTCCCCACGACCAACACAAGGGAACTAATGTTTACACCCATATATTAATGCTACTCTCATTACAGTTCCAGAAACTTCTCCTTACAGACAGTAATGCCCTATGAGATGACTCACCACAGTGCAAAGAAGTGACAGAGGAGTGCTCTGCACTAAAACATCTCTGTCACACCTTCCAAGGCTCAGGGTCCACTGCAGAAGAGGTGGCTGAAAGAATGTAAGAGCCAAAGAAAGGGTAGGGCTCCTTACAATATACTCTTCCAGACACAAAATGGCCTGGATGTAAATGACCCCACAGTGCCTGGCACTACCTACATAAGACCATCATAACAGGAGAAAAAGATGATGACATCAAAATAAGAAATGATTGAGAGGGGAAGGGGATATGATAGAGAGTAGAGTTTTAAAGGGGAAAGTGGGGGGATTATCATGGTTTATTGTCTAATTGTGAAAATTTTCGATAATAAAATATTAAAATTTTAAAAAAGAAAACAAGAGAAGACTCAAATCAACAAGATTAGAAATAAAAATGGAGATGTCACAACTGATACCAATGAAATTGGGAGAAAGATCAGTACATATTTCAAGAAATTGTATTCCACAAAATTGGAAAGCCTGGAAAAAATGAATGCATTCCTTGGCTCATACCACATACTAAAACTAAACCCAGAACAATAAACAGCCAGAACAAACCTATTACTTCTAATTAGATTGAACAACCAACTAAAAAAGTCCAGGGCTGGAGAGATGGCTTAGTGGTTAAAGAACTTGCCTGTGAAGCCTAAGGACCCAGGTTCAATTCCCCAGTACCCACATATGCTAGATGCACAAGGTGGCACATGTGTCTGTAGTTTGCAGTGGCTAAAGGCCTTGGCATGCCTATTCTCTCTCATAAATAAATAAATAAAATGTTTTCTTTTTTTTAAGTCCAAGCCCAGATGGATTCATTTCTGAATTCTACCAAACCTTCATTCAAGAACTAAAACCGGGCTAAAAAGAGATAGCTTAGTGGTTAAGGCGCTTGCCTGTGAAGCCTAAGAAGCCATGTTTGATTCCCCAGTCCCCACATAAGCCAGATGCATAAGGTGGTAAATGTGTCTGAGTTCACTTGCAGTTGCTAGCAGCCCTGGCATGCCAATTCTCTCCCCCTCTCTCCACCCCCCCCCCCCCGCATGTCTGTTATGGAGAAACCAATTGCTCTCTAATTGGACTGGAGACCCACTCCATGGGAGGGAATACATCCATAATACTGAAAACCTACAACAGGGGTAGTCATGAGACCTAGAGGTGTAACGTCTGCTGATGTCTGGCTAAATGCATATATTATGCTCACCAAACTGCCCAGTAAGCACTTCTCTTAATGTTCATACTCATATATTAATACTATTCTCACTTTTGGTTAGAGAAGCTTCACTTTTCAGATGGCCGTGACCTTGGGATGACTCAGAAGGCACCACAGTGCTGAGAAGTGACAGAGGAGTGCTTAGCACTGAAATATCTCAATCACACCTTCTCCAAGGCTCAGGTTCCATGGTGGAAGAGGTGGCAGAAAGAATGTAAGAGCCAAAGGAAGGGTAGGACTCCTTACAACGTGCTCTTCCAGACACAGAGACTGATTGAGAGGAGGGAATATGATGGAGAGTGGGACTTCAAAGGGGCAAGTGGAAGGAGGGAATCACAATCACCATGGATTATTGTTTACAATTATGGAAGTTGTCAATAAAAAAATTAAGATAAATAAATAAATGCCTGGTGTGGTGGTGCATGCCTTTAATCCCAGCACTGGGAATTCCAGGTCATCCTGAGCTAGAGTGAAGCCCTACCTCAAAAAAAAAAAAAAAAGCCAGGTGTGGTGGCACACGCCTTTAATCCCCAGCAGAGGTAGGAGGATTGCCATGAGTTCGAGGCTACCCTGAGACTACACAGTGGCCAGAGTGAGACCCTACCTCGAAAAAGAAAACAAAACAAAAAAACAAACAAACAAACAAAAAAAGCAGTTACTAAAAAGTTCCCAACTAAGGGCTGGAGAGATGGCTTAGTTAAGGCACACTTGACAAATGCATATAGTGGCATATGTATCTGGAGTTCATTTACAGTGGCTAGAGGCCCCGGGCATGTCCATTCTCAAATATTCTCTCTCTAATAAATAAAATTTCCCAAGTAAAAAAAGTCCACACCAGATGGATTAACTGGTGAATTTTATCACACCTTCACAGAAGAACTAAAATACAGCATACTCCTTTAAGGAAGGCAGCATTACCATGATAGCAAAACTGGATAAAAACAAAACAAAACAAAACAAAGACAAAAAAGAAGAAAAGAGGGAGGGAAGGAAGGAGGGAGGGAAGGAAGGAAGGGGGAAAACCACACACCAATCCCTCATGAATATAAATGCAAAACTTCTCAACAAAATACTGGCAAACCAAACACTGGACCAGAAAGATTATTCATATTGATTTAGTGGGTTTTATTCCACAGATGCAGGGATGATTCAACATATGCAAATAAATAAAAGCAATATACTGTATAAATAAACTCAAAGACAATAATTACATGATCATCTCAACAGATGCAGAGAAGACATTTGACACAATCCAACATCCCTTCTATTATAAAAGACCTAAAGAAACAGGACATAGCTCAACATAATAAAATCTATTTATGACAAACTTATGACAACATTATACCAAATAGGGAAAAACTAGAAGCATTTTTACTGAAATCAGGAATAAGGAAAAGGTGCCCACTTTAATATAGAACTAGAAGTTGCAGCGACAACAATAAGAGACACAAATAAAAGGATTACAAACAGGAAAAAAGTCAAATTATCACTATTTACAGTTGATATGATTCTACACATAAGGGACCCTAAAGACAATACTATAAAACTATTAAAGCTGATAAATGCTTTCAGTAAAGTAGCAGGATACAAAATTAACACACAGAAATCCACAGCTTTCCTATATATACTAACAACAATTGTGCTGAGGATAAAAATCAGGGAAATATTCCCATTCACAATTGCCTCAAACAAGTTATAATGAAGTACCTTGGAATAAACCTACCTAAGGAAGTAAAGGATCTCTACAACAAAAACTTCAAAACACCCAAGAGAGAAACTGCAGAAGACACTAGAAGACATTCCCATGGTCATGGGGGAAAAAGAAAATCAGTTGTGAAAATGTCTATTGTACCAAAGGAAATCTACAGATTTAATGCAATCCCATGCTGTTTGTCACTGAAATAAAAATAACAATCCTAAAACTGATTTGGAAGCACAAAAAAACTGACAGCCAAAGCATTTCTGAGCAACAAAGATAAGGCTGGCGGTACCACCATATCTGATTATTTAAGGTATGTTATAGAGTCATACTAACAAAAATAGCATGGTATTGGCATAAAAACAGTCATGTAGATCAATGTAACAAAATAGAGGACCCAAATGTAAATCCAAGTAGCTACAGCCATCTGATTTTTGACAAAATGCCAAAAACACTCACTGGAGAAAAGAAAGCCTCTTTAACAAATGGTGCTGGAAAACCAGATATCGATATGTAGAAGGATGAGAACAGATCCATCTCTCTCTCAATAAACAAGGATCAAATCCAAAGACTTTAATATTTGACCTGAAACTCTTGAAAACACTACAGGAAAAAGTAGGGGTAATACTTCAACATACAGGCATAAGAAAGGACTTTCTAAACAGAACTCAACATGCTCAGGGAGTAAGACAACTAAATAACCAATGAGACCTCAGGTAATTAAAAGGCATTTGCACAACAAAGGACAAAGAGGCAACCTACAGAATGAAGATAAAATCTTTGCCAGCTCTATATCTGACAGTGGATTAATATCAAAGGTTTACAAATAATTAAAAAAACTAAATAATAAAAAAATCAAACAACCCAATTTAAAAAATGGGCTATAAAGCTGGGCATGGTGTTGCACACCTTTAATCCCAGCACTTGGGAAGCAGAGGTTAGGTGGATCACTGTGAGTTTGAGGCCACCCTGAGACTGCGTAGTACATCCCAGGTCAGCCTAGGTTAGTGAGACTCTACACCTCAAAAAAGGGGGGTGGGGAGGGGGCTACAGAACTGAATAGAGTTCTCCAAAGAAGAACTATAAATGGCCGATAAGCAACAAAAAACATGTTCTACATCCTTAGACACCAGGGAAATGCAAATTAAAATTACTTTAAGATTCCATCTCATTCCTGACAGACTGGTTATCATCAAGAAAACAATTAACAATAAATACTGGTGAGGGTGTGGAAAAAGAGGAACCCTTCTACACTGTTGGTGTGAAGATAACCTGGTACAGCTAAAAAATGATTTGCCATGTGAACCAGCATGTATCCTAAGGATTCTACTCATTTACTGAAGGGGGGTATAGTTAGCGTGACTGGACCCCTGGATGTAAACAAATAAATAATTTTTTTTTAAAAAGGCAGGAAAGTCTGCACTTGCTAGAAATCAAAGATAATCTGACTTCTTGTATTTGCCTAGTTCCTGGACCTGTCTTTCCACAAACAGCCAGGACCCCTCCCTCCCCAGAGGGAGGTCTTTCATAGGATTTAAACATTGTGGTCATCAAATTCAGCCCCCAGAACTTGGTGTCCTTTGGTGTTGGGGCTAACCTCTACCTGAGACAGCACTTAGCCTAATCAATCAACTGTCCACCTGGTTAACCTGAACTGGAAGACAGCTCACTATAAGGTTATAAATACCTTTGCAAGGGGAAGGGAAGGCTCTCTGACCAATTGGGAACTTCCAGCTCCACATGGGTTCTTTATCCCCTCCAGCAACCCACATGGCAGGAGCAACTTGAACTTTCTTTTCTCTCTTTTCTTTACAGGCCTTCCACATGGGATCTCTAGCCACATGGATGCCTTTCCTTGGCTCTCTACTTCCCTCAATAAATATAATAATATAATTATCCTCAGTCTTTTTTTATTCAACTCACTGATTAAAATTACTAATGTAATCAAGGACTTTCCTGGACCCTGATCACACCATTATATTGCTACACCTACTTGCTCATCCCTGTATATTGTTACTCCATTCACAACAGATAGGAAATGGAACCATCCTACATGCCCTACACTGATGATTCAATAATGAAGATGTTGCATATTTACAAAATGTTGTTTTTTTAAAAATTTATTTTACGGGGGGAGGGGGAGGGAGGGAAAATGAGTGCACCAGGGCCTCTAGCCACTGCAAACAAACTCCAGTCGCATGTACCCCTTGTGCATCTGGCTAACGTGGGTCCTGGAGAATCAAACTGGGATCCTTTGGCTTTGCAGGCAAACGCCTTAAACACTAAGCCATCCCTCCGGCCCACAAAATGGAGTTTTATTCATCTGTAAAAGAAAGAATGAAATTATGAAGTTTTCAGGGAAATGGATGCATCTGGAAAAGATTACATTAAGTGAAAGAACCCAAGCTAAGAGAGTCAAATGCTACGTGTTCTTTCTCATATGGAGCTTAACTTCAAACGTTGAGAATTGTATTTAAGTTGGAATAAAAGGCTGTACTACAAACCAGAAAGTTCGAAAGGGGCTATAAGGAAGGGAAGAAAGGGGAGGTCTTAAGGAGAGAGTGTAGTAGATAAGTAAGTAGAGGGGTAAAATAAAAGGGAAGAAGAGAATTATCTAAAGGGAGGTTATATATGAGAGGAGTGGGTGGGAAGAGGGTTAATCAAAACTTACGATTTATGCTGGGCATACATCTATCTCACACACCTTTTATTCCAGCACTCGGGAGACAGAGGTAGGAGGATTACTGTGAGTTTGAGGTCAGTCAGGGACTACATAGTGAATTCCAGGTTTGTGTGGGTTAGAGTGAGATTCTACCTCAAAAAAAAAAAATAATAATAAGAAGAAGAAAACAAAACAAAACACCCAGAGCTGGAGAGATGGCTTAGTGGTTAAGGTATATGCCTGCAAAGCCTAAGGACCCAGGTTCTATTCTCCAGGTCCTACATAAGCCAGATACACATGGTGGCACATGTGTCTGGAGTTCGTTTGCAATGGCTAGAGGCTCTAGCACACCCATTTATTCTCTCTCTCTCTTTAAAATAAATACATGCATCTTTAAAAATAAATAAATAATAAAATAAAATTTAAGGTTATGTATAAACCATACAGAAACCTACTTCTTTGATAGCTACTAACATGACTTTTAAAAAAGAGAAAATTTGGGCACAAGTGTCTTCTGGAGGTGGGTAATGCTGTGCCCAGAAGCCACAAATGTTTGAAACATTTCAGGTCTGGAGAGATGGCTTAGTGGTTAAGGTGCTTGCTTGCAAAGCCCCCAAGGACTCATGTCCGACTTTACAGATCCCACATAAATCAGACTCACAAGGTGGCACACTCATCTGCAGTTCGATTACGGTGGCTAGAGGCCCTGGTATGCCTATTCTCTCTTCCTCACAAAAAAACAAAGCCAGTCAGTTGGGGTTGCCTCAAATTTTATTTTGTTTGTTTTTTAGTGCTAGGGGTAGGATATCTTCCAACTAGTTGTTGGGCGGGGAGGCCCCAGATGCACCCAAAACATTGCTATTGCCAATGTTCTTGGTTGCCCACTAGAACTAGATGTTTAAGACCCTATTGCTGAAGACTCCACATGCTTGAGCTGCAAGCTTCATCTCTGTTGGCTAGTTGTCAGGATGCTGGAAAGAGCTATGCAGCCTCTTGAGGGAGAAGTCATTAATGGTCTTAACCAGAAGTGGACCCTGAAGCTTTACAGCTGGCCAGCCAGGCCAAATGTATCAACTGGTACAATGGTGGCATGTGTGTTATGGGGGAAACCACCTACTCTCTGATTGCACTTGAAGCCTGCTCCTTGGGAAAGAATTCCTACCTGGTACTGAAAACCTAGTCAAAAGAAAAGGCTTGAGAGGTCATAAGCCCTAGTGGGAAAACTATTACTGTTGTCTAGCTAAATGGATATATTATTATGCCCATCAAACTACCCTCCAAATACTTAGGTTTATGGCTATATATTAAAGCTACTCTTACTTTGGATTTGAGAAGTCTCTCTTTTCAGATGCATACCTGTGAAGGCTAAGGATCCAGGTTTGAGTCTCCAGATCCCATGTAAGTCAGATGCAAAGGTGGCACATGCATCTGGAGTTCATCTGCAGTGGCTAGAGGCTCTGGCATGCCCATATTCCTTCATTCTCCCTCCCCCCCCGTCTCAAATAAATAAATTAATTAAAATAGATATTAGGCATGAGATGAGTTCACCTGTTTTATTTTTTTTACATGAGTAAAATGAAGGTGACTGCATGTGCATGTATATATGTGTATGGGCATACCAGGGTCTCTTGCCCCTGCAAATGCACATCCTTCCAGCTTTATGTGGCTGACTAGGGAACTGAAATCAGGGCCAGCAGGTTCTGCAAGAAAGTGCTTTTATCTGCTAAGTGAAAGGGACAATCAGGAGTATTGAAAAAAATTAATGCAATCTGGGATAGGTAACAATTCTACTGAGGCTGAGGAGATGGCTCAGTAGTTAAGGTGCTTGGTTGCAAAGCATGCTGGGTCTGGGCTTAGCTACCAAGCCGCAAAAGGAAACTTAAATATCAAGTGGCACACAGTCAAGAGAGATGGCTTAGCGCTTAAGGTGCTTGCCTGCACAGCCTAAGGACCCATGTTTCATTCTCCATGTCCCACATAAGCCAGATGCACAAAGTGATGTAAGCCCACAAGGTGGTACACACGTCTGGAGTTTGCTTACAATGCCTAGGAGTCCTAGGGCACCAATTCTATCTCCCTCACACACATTTAAAAAAAAAGCTTCTCTGTTGGGCTTGCCTTAAAAACAATGAGACACAAGCACCTGGTGTTTTGTTTGCTCTGATATGCATGCATGTGCACACACACTCAAATTCTGGGACTGAAGAGATGGTTCAGCAATTAAAGATGCTGCCTTGCAAAGCCTAACAACCTATGTTCAATTCCCCAGAAGTTAAATAAAGCCAAATTCACAAAGTAGGACATGAGTCAAGAATTCATTTGTAGGGACAGGAGGTCCTGGTATTCTCTTATACATAAAAAAAAAATTATAAAAATTTTAAAGACAGCAAAAATTCTGTAGTCATGTGTGCCATCAGGCACACATGTAGAAAGAGGAGTCACTGGAGAGTGCTTACACAAAAAACTGCCAGTAAGCATATCATTTAAAGAAATTAACATCTCAAGAGGAATAATGTCAATCCTTCTACCTTTGACCCTTAAATCAGGTTGATTACTAAGAAAGGACCTGAGTGAGGTAGCAACACACAATCCCAGCACTTGAGAAGCTGAGGCAGACAAATCACAAATTTGAGGACAGTTGCTCCCTCTCCATTGACTCCCAGCTGCTCGCAAATAACTAAGTGAAATTATTTTTACAATTCAAAAAAATAAAACAGGGCTGGAGGGATGGCTTAGCAGTTAAAGCATTTGCCTGCAAAGCCACAGGACCTTGGTTCGATTCCCCAGGACCCACATTAGCCAGATACACAAGGGGCACACGCAGCTAAAGTTTGTTTGCAGCAGCTGGAGGCCCTTACTTTACGTGCCTTCTCCCTCCCCTTCCTGCTCTCTCTATCAAATAAATAAATAAATAATTTTTTAAAAAAGTTGTCCTCTGACCCCCACACAAGAGTGGTGGCACTCACACACAAAATAAGTGAAAAATAAAAATAAAATAAAATAGGGGATAGAGTGACAGCTTAACAGCTAAGGTGCTTACCTATGGAGCTTAACCAACTAGGTCTGATTCCTCAGTACCCTCATAAGCCAGATGCAACAAGTGGTACATGCATACACGCATCTGGAGTTCCTTTGCAGTGCTAGACGCCCTGGTGTGCCCATTCTCTTTCCCTCTCTCCTCTCCCTTTTTCTCTCAAATAAATAAATATTAAAAGAATAAATTACATATGAATACACAAATATACACGTGTATGTTTATTTATATATTTGTTTATATCAATTTATTACCATCAATATTATACCTATGTATTAGTAATCTTTACAAGAAGTGGCTTTCTATGAGGCAGTTTGTTTCGTGAAAGGCTTACACAGGAATTCCACCTGTGTTCTGAAAACTTGTGTAAGGCTGAATTTAGAAGAAATGGACTGGTGTGATGGCACAGAAATAAAAAGTGGGTAGGATAGAGTAACCTGCTTCAGCTGCGATTGATTGACAGATTACCACCATGGAGATTGGGCCAGTTGTTCTGCATTGGGACAGCAGAAAGAATGCTGGCTCTTTTGAAAGTAGGAGAACTGAATGCTGAAGGGCAGCCTGCTCTTCAAAGTCAGGTTTATTCCCCTCTGGAGTAGCCCACCTAATGCTATGGGAGTAGCTGCAGGAAAGAGACCTACTGGATTTGCAATATGGCTTGTCTTTTGGAAGTGGCCACTGGGCAGTGTGAAACAAGCTTGTTTGAGCCCCCGTGTGGAGGCCCATGGGACTTTTTATTGAGATGTCAGGACTGTGGGATAGCTGCCAAGGAGAGCTGCTGGCTCAGGATAGATTGTTCTTCAGGCTGTAAGCAGCCCAGCTGAAGGAGCAAAATTGGAACCTCAGGACTTTGTCAATGGTTATAGATGTTGGACTTGGAGCTGTAGGATTTGATGTTTGCCCTGTTTGTTTTAAATCATGCAATTAGCTCAGTCTTTACTTGCAATGCCCAGTGTCATCTGGTGCAGTGTGAATGTCTACTCTGTGCTTTGATTTTGAAATTACAGGCTAATAGTTAAGAGACCTTTAAAAGGGGGCTCGCGTGAACAGTACTGAAAACTATGGGGACTTTTAAAAGTTGGGTTGAATGCATTGCATTTTATGTCACTGATGGTTGTAACAGTATAGAAACTGGGGGCATAATGTATTGTTTTGAGTCAGATGTCCCCCATAAATTTATGTACTCTGAATGTTTGGTCCCCACACCTGGTAGCAATTTGGGAGATGGGGCCTTGCTGGAAAAGATGTGTTGCTGGGGGTGGACATTAAGGTTTATTAGCCCCTAGCTTGTCAATGTTAGTCAGCTCATTCTCCTGCTGCTGTTTGCCACCTGCTGTTGTTAAAAGTGATACCCAGGCCTGTTCCTTTGCTTTGTAGCAGCTACAGGCTCTGGTGCATCCTTTTTCTCCCTCCTTTCTTTCAAGTGTTAAAGTGATAGACAAAACAAAACACAAAAATGTGCAAGCAAGAAAAACAGGCTCAAAAGCTCTTTCCTGCTTCCAAAAGAATAAGAAACAGCTGATTCTGGGCAACCTGTGAGTAATTTTGGCTCAGGAACACATATTCAAGCTCTCTTGAATGATGAATCTTTCACTGTGGAAGCAGTAAAACTGACCTTTATAAGAAACAAGAGTAAGAGGTTGAGTAAAGGAAGGGTGGAGGGAGGGCTAATCAAAATCTAATAGGATATACATAAAGTCATATGGAAACCTACATTTTTGGACAATGGAACACACAGGAGCCATAGATCATTACTAGAAAATTTTCAGTGGCAGGGATAGGATACCTTCCAGTGAGTTGTTGGCCAGGGAGGTCCGTGATGCCCCCAAAACATTACAAGCCACTGAGAGGGCCCTTGGCTTCCCACCAGGAATAGATGGCAAGACCCTACTGCTGAAGAGTCCACACACTTGGGCTGCAAGGTTACTGAGAAACCTTGCTGGAGCCAAGCTGAAAACCTCTTCCATGTGGACCAGCTGACAAAAAGTTGGAAAAAGCCATGCTGCAAGCAGTTTAATGGGTGAGAGAAAAATCACCAGTGAAGATACCCAACAGTGGACACTGCAAGGCAGGCCAAATGAGCCAAGAGGTGCAAAAGTGGCATGCCCATTATGGGGGAAACCAATCATCCTCTAATTTGACTGGAGGACCACTCCATGGGAGGGAATACATCCCTGATACTGAAAACCTACAACAGGGGTAGTCATGAGCCCTAGGGGTGCAACATCTGCTGCTGTCTGGCTAAAAACTATGTACTATGTTCATCAAACTGCCAAGTAAGCACTCCTCTTAATGTTCATACCCATATATTAATGCTCCTATCACTTTTGGTTAAAGAACCTTCTCTTTTCAGATGGCAGTGACCTTGGGATGACTCAGAAGGCACCATGGTGCTGAGAAGAAGTGACAGAGGAGTGCTTAGCACTGAAATATCTCTATCACACCTTCCATGGTTCAGGGTCCATTGCAGAAGAGGTGGAGGGAAAGAATGTAAGGACCAAAGGAAGGGTAGGACTTCTTACAATGTGCTCCTCCAGACACAAAATGGCCTGGATATCCATGACCTCACAGTGCCTGACACTACCTACACAAGACCATCATAGGAAAAAAAGATGATGACATCAAAATGAAAGAGACTGATTGAGAGGGGGAGAGGATATGATGGAAAGTGGAGTTTCAAAGGGGAAAGTGAGAAGAGGGAGGGAATTATCATGGGATATTGTTCACAATTATGAAAGTTGTCAATAAAAATTAATTAATTTTAAAAAAAGAAATAGGAGTGCTAGCCTCAAGCTCATAGAAATCATCCTACCTTCCAAGTGCTGGGATTAAAGGTGTGTGCCACCCACCACATCTGGATGCTTATACCTTCACCTCTACCTATCATGTTGAAATAAGCAACTTCTTTCAGACCAGAAAACAAGATCCTTACTTCACTACCTCTAGACTATTAACTGCTAAAATTACTTTTAGGTCATCATACACATACATGTACAAATACTACTCTTCCCAATGATATGTAATTTTTAAAGGAATGCTATAGTCTGAGATATTATAAAGCTCATTTTCTAAACTGTCAGGTCAAGGAAGGTGCATACTCTGCTTATTATTTTGATATAGTTAGTCTAGGACTCCAAGGTCAATGGCAATGAATTTTTTACTTCACTGAAACTTTACATGACTGCTTGCTTTATTTGAAAGGAAGTTTGAAAGAACCTAGACAAGTGACAAGAAAGAATGTCACTGTAAAACTTTAAGAAACTTGGCATTCTGCTATATAAAGTAAATAAATTAGAATCACTTACCATATCTGTAGCTTGATTTTCTTTCCTTGTAACTCAACTGTTTTGATCTTAAAGTCTATTCCTATAACATAGAGAGAGAAAAAGTAAATGGTAACTGTGGCTTTGTGCTTGGCAAATACATACAATTTTTTTGTTGTTGTGGTTTTTTTTTTTTTTTTTTGGTTTTTCAGGGTAGGGTCTCACTCTAGTCCAGACTGACCTGGAATTCACTATGTAGTCTCAGAGTAGCCTCGAACTCACAGTGATCCTCCTATCTTTGCCTCTGAAATGCTGGGATTAAAGGCGTGTGCCACCATGCCCAGGTACATAACACTTTTTAAACATATCTGGTTGGCTGCTTCTGGATATTCACTTGTATGTCCACAATAATAGGGGAAATGGCTACACAGAGTTATTACAAATGAGGAAATAAGTAAAAGTTTTTTTTTTTAAAGTTAACACTCCTTTCTTAACTCATTTTAAAAATATGGATAGAAAACATATAGTTTGCTGAATCATAATACCTGACCTGAAGCAGTTTATGGAAGGAAAAGGGTTTAATTCGCTGTAGTTTCATCATGGCAGGGAAGGCACGGAGTTAGGAAGCACAGAACAAACTGGGCCTCAAGGCCAGCCTACCCTGTGTCATATTAACCCTAGCAAGGTCCCATCTCTTAACAGTTCTACAACCTTCCTGAACAGAGACACCAACTAGGATAAAGTATTTAAACACATGAACCTATAGGAGAGCATTTTACATTCAACCATCACATTACGTAAAAGGAAAAACAACTTTCCCACATTTTTCCTAGTCATACCTACCTCAACTTGCAGAGTTTCTATTCATTTCCACATTCTCCCCAAAACAGTTTTTTTGTTTTGTTTTTTTGAGGTAGGGTTTCACTCCAGTCCAGGTTCACCTGGAATTTACTATGTAGTCTCAGGATGGCCAATTTCGAATTCATGGTGATCTGCCTACCTCTGCCTCCAGAGTGCTGGGATTAAAGGCATGCAATACCATTCCCAGTGTTAGAGATTCCCCACCCTACCCCCCCAGGTAGGCTGTGCAGGACTTGGAATTTACTAGGTAGTCTCAGGGTGGTGTCAAAACTCATGGCCATCTTCCTACTCCCAAGTGCTGGGATGAAAGGCGTGTGCCACCACGCCCAGCTTAGTGTTTGAGTTTAATCTATTTATAATTCAAACATATGTATGTACCACAACATGCATGTGGAGGTCACAGGACAACCTCAGGTGCTGAGCCTCACCTTCCACCTTGATACAGTGTCTTAGTCAGTGAACTTTGTCTTTTAACTAAATAAATAATATTTTCTGGAGAAAACAGGTCCCTGAAGGGGAAACAAATTTTTTTTTAATTTTTAATTTTCAATTTGAGAGAGAAAGAAAGAGGCAGATAGAGGAAGAGAGAATGGGCATGGCAGGGCCTCTAGCTACTGCAAACAAACTCCAGATACATGTGCCCCCTTGCGCATCTGGCTTACACTGAGTCCTGGGGAATCAAACAGGGGTCCTTGGGTTCACAGGCAATCACCTTAACCACTAAGCCACTTCCCCAGGCCCCAATTAAAAAAAAAAAAAAAAACAACTAAAAAACCAACTTCACAAGTGTCCTCATTCACTTTGTATCCAATTATCTTTTTACAGCCTTGGGATAAGGGCTCCAATAAGATTTCAGAACAGTTAAGTTGTACCAGAAAAATCTTCTATGATTTTTTTTTTAATTATTTGGGGGAGAGTAGAGGTGTCTGCTCCCAGTTCTTTGAGAGGTCTCTTCCTGCTGCAAGCAATCTGCCAGACTACAATCCAACATCTAACTAGCTGGTCTTTGAACTTCAGATGCTCCTGGCCCGGCCTCCTACTGTCCTAGGCACCCTGGGTACATAGGTGCATGCAACACTTTGCATCTGGCTTTATGTGGGTGCTAGAGAATGTTATTTAGTCTGGCAACCTATGCAAGGAAGTGCTTTTAATTACTAAGCAAACTCCCCAGCCTTAAAAAACCTTTTAAAAATATTTTATTTTTATTTATTTGAGAGAGGGGAGAGGGAGGGCAAAGAGAGAGAGAGAGAAAGAACAGGCATGCCAGGGCCTCCAGCCACTGTAAAGGAACTCCAAATTCATTTGCCACTTTGTACATCTGGCATCATCCAGTGATTCGGGAATCAAACTCGGGTCATTAGGCTTTGCAGGCGAGTGCCTTAACCACTGAACCATCTCTCTAGCCCTAGAAAACTTTATAATGTTCTAGCACCAATTAAGGAAGGTACGGGCTACAGGAACTGCTGGATGATGATGATGATGAGCATGAGTGCTCAGGTGTGTATATGTGTGGAGATAAGAAAACAACCTTCAAGCACTGGTCCTTGCCTTCCACCTTGTTTGAGGCTAGCTTCAAACAGCTTCTCCTGTTTTTGCTTGTAGGTGTGGTAGGATTAAGTGTTGAGGATCCCAACTCAGGTATCCACATTTATGGGCCACTGAGTCATCTCATCAGCACCAAAAAACTTTTTGAAAAACAGAATGGATGCAAAAATAATATATTGAGAACCAGGCATGATGGCGCATGATCCCAGCACTTGGGAGGCAGAGGCAGGAGGATCACCATGAGTTCAAGGCCACCCTGAGACTACATAGTAAATTCCAGGTCAGCCCGGGCTAGAGCGAAACCCTACCCCGAAAACCAAAAATAAATAAATAAATAAATAACATATATATTCAACAGACAGATTTTAAGAAAAAGAAAAACAGATCTCCCAGAAAACATGACTAAATTACAAGGAATATGTGAGATAAATGAGAATAAAACAATGAGGTAAGAGAACAGATTCCAGACACATCAAAATTAACATGATAAAAGCCAGCTGGCAGAGGACTGGAAAGCCTCTCACCTGAACTGAGTGTTTACAACAGAGCATATGGAGAAGAGCTTCCCAACACCAGACTGTAAAAGGTGGATACTATGTAAATGACCTATAAAGGGGCAGAACTCTCCTTGGAACAAAGCTTTTGAAGCTGGGTCCTGCCTCAGCTTCATAGCCCACTTCAGTTCTTATGATAACCTTTCTAATTCTATTACTAAACATGTGTCCCTGGTCTAAATTTTTTAACTTCTTATTTTGTTAGGTTGTTTGTTTTTCAAGGTAGGATCTCACTATAGTCCAGGCTGACCTGGCCTTGAACTCAATGATCCTCCTACCTCTGCCTCCCAAGTGCTGGGATCAAAGGTGTGTGCACCCACACCTGGACACTGGTCCAATTCTTAGACCAGGGACACAAGAACCTGGAAATCTCAGCAACCAACTCACAAAGTCAGATATGTACCTATAAAACTGAGATCCGACAGAAATTTGAAGAACAGAGAAAATAACATGTACAAAATAATTACAGAACTGATACAAGAACTAAACTGATTCAAAGTAATCTATTTTTGGACTGAAAGATCTATCAACTACCTATCATGAATAAACCAAAGCTTATTTTACATCATCACTGAGAAATTTCAGAACTCTAGGGGGAAAGTTTATAAAATGCTTGCAGAGAAACAACATAGGCCACATTAAAGGACAACTCCCAACATCTCAAAAGCAACATTAGAAAACTATTTTCTAGGGGGTGGAGAAATGGCTTAGTGATTAAGGCATTTGCCTGCAAAGCTAAAGGACTCAAGTACTATTCCCCCAAGTCCCATGTAAGCCAGATGCACAAAGTGGCACATGCATCTGGACTTCGTTTACAGTGGCTGACGGTCCTGGTACGCCCATTCTCTCTACCTCTTTCTATCTCTCTCAAATAATAAAATAATACATTTTCTAGAGGCAGGAGGATCAATATGAGTTCCAGGCCATCTTCGGACTACATAGTAAATTTCAGGTCCGCTTGTGCTACAGAGACCCTACCTTGAATACACAAAAGTATTTTCTAATGAAAGCCATTTTCAGACATGACAGATCTCAAAATAATTTAGCTTCTATATGGTATTGCAACACACTGAGCTGGAGAATGACTTAGAATTAGGGTTTACACTTATCTTGTTTCTCACCCAAAAGCACTGAAGGGTTCTCCTCAGCCATTCCTTGGTGAACTGAAGCAACTCATTCAGAAGAAATTAAACTCTCTTGAGCTTACTCCCCTACACAGAAACCATATCAAATAAACCTGGTCAGTCAGGAAAAGAAAAGAGGTACAGGTCTCCTCCTCAGACAGACTTTTCACTTAAGTTTCTAAAGGCAATTTCTAAAGATGACTTTACCTGCATTTCAAGATAGCCACTGTTTGCAAAGCAGTTTTACCTTCATTTTCCCTGACTTTGTCATCATCTAGCACAGAAAGGAACCTTGTCTCAAGTTACTTACTGTCTCTTCTCCAAGACTATTGATTTATCCTAAAAATCATTTTCACCGAGCATGGTGGTGCACACGCCTTTAATCCTAGCACTTAGGAAGCAGAGGTAGGAGGGTCACCATGAGTTCAAGGTCACCCTGAGACTAGTGAATTCCAGGCCAGCCTGGACCAGAGTGAGACCCTACCTTGAAAAACCAAAAAATAAAAAATAAATTAAAGGAGAGAGATGCCTGGACATCTAGGCAAATGAAGAAACTGCAAACTAAAGGCTATCCAAGAAAGGAGTATTATAGTATACTACTTGGATTTAGTGCTTAACCAAACATTCATTGTTGTTATTTGAAAAAGAGGAAGAAAGAGGTACCAGGCACATCCAGTAATACTGATTTCACAACAGTAAGAGAAGATGCCAAAGACTCAGGCATAAGACTAAGGAATAAAAAGTTGACTAACAGAAGAAAGGGCCAAAAAATGTGTAGGAAAAGTAAAACAGGTGGGAACAGGCAAGGATTTGTTGTTGCAACAGTTGTTCTTGTCACAATTTTAAAGTACTACCTGACTTCTAAAGTTCTGTAGTAATTCCACTAACAAAATTCACCTTAACAAAGAAAGAGTAATGTTTACAAATACCTCTTTAACTTGTCAATTGCATCATCATTGTCAATAAATATACCTAAGATTTTTCTTCCATCAAGCTGTTGATCAGGGAGGCAACTGATGCTCCCAACACATTACAGGTTATTGCCAAGGTTCTTAGTTATCCACCAGAACTAGATGGTATGACCCTATTGCTGAAGACTCCACATGCCTGGACTGCAGATCACTGATAAATCAAGATGGAATTTCCTACCTGTTGCCTAGCTGTCATGCTGCTGGAAAAACCCATATAGCCTGTTGGGGGAGAAAAGTCACTGTCTTAATCAGCAGTGGTTCCTACAAACTTTACAGCTGGCCAGCCAGGCCAAACGTACCAACTGGTGCAATGGCAATACAAGGTTAATAGTCAGGTAGTCAGGGGGAAACAAAAAGATGTAACACTGCCTGCCTGCTCCAACAGAACCAGAATTCAGCATCTGATCCAATTTCATCCAATCAGCTCTCTCTGCCCCCTTCTCAGGTAAGGTATGCTCATCTCTTCTGAGCCAGCCCCCTGAGCTCAGAACAATAAGCTCTCTCTCTCAGACTCACTTGAGTCTGAAGGTAGGGCCCACCACAATAAGACTATAAATAGATGGCTCTTTTTGGCTTTTCACCTTTCCCCAAGTTCCCTACAACCTGGCTGGGTTGGACTGGGCTGGGGGAGGGAAATCCCTAATTCCACATGGGCTCTCTCTCTAGCCTCTCGTGCCTTTTTTTTTTTTTTTGGCCAAGAGAAGGTATGAAAACATACTACCCTTTGACACTCTTCCAGGAGGAACAGTCATCAGATTCTACAGCCTGTCATTTGCTAAATTACCAAGAGAAAAAGCAGAATTTGATCCAATCAATGATTTTTTTCAGTTTTGCTTATATAGAGGACGCTAAGTAAAATCCTACTTTTTATGGTCTCTCTGGACTCCGCTTCAAGGAGCGTTTCAATTTACTGCAATTTAGGGTGGGAGAGTTGGCTCAGCAGTTAAAGGTGGTTGCTTGCAAAGCCTGATAGCCTGGTTCAATTCCCCAGTACTCAGGTAAAGCCAGATGCACAAAGTGGTACATGTATCTGGAGTTCATTTACAGTAGCAAAAGGTTGTAGCCTGCTCATTCTCATTCTCTCCCTCACTCCAACTCTGCTAATAAATAAAATATATTTAAAACTTTACTACAAAGATGGACATGGTGGCGCATGCCTTTAATCCCAGCACTCAGGAGGCAGTGGTAGGAGGACTGCTATGAGTTCAAGGCCAACTTGAGACTACACAGTGAATTCCAGGTCAGTCAGGACTAGAGTGAGCCCCCACCTCAAAAACAACAATAAGAAATTTACTGCAGGGGGCTGAAGGGATGGCTTAGTGGTTAAGGAATTTGCCTGCAAAGCCAAAGGAACCTGGTTCGATTTCCCACGACCCACATTAGCACAAGGGGAGGGTTGCACATGCATGTGGAGTTCATTTGCAGTGGCTAGAGGCCCTGGTGTACCCATTCCTCTTTCTCTGTCAAATAAATAAATAAATAAATAAAATTTTTAAAATTTTTACTGCAATAAATTTATTTATCAATTTCAGCTGCTCAAGGCAGAACCAGGAGAGATTGCTCAGTGATTAAGGTGCTTGCCTGTAGAGATTACCAACCTAGGTTCAATTCCCCAGTACCCATATAAAAGCCAGCTGCACAAAGTGGCACATGCATCTGGAGCTCATTTGCAGCAGCTGGAGGCCCTGGGGTGTTGGGCCCTGAAAGGCCCAGCGTGAGGCCTAGTGGAACTTCCTGAGCCTAGCTAAAGTTTGGCAACCTGTCTTTGGCCAGCTAGGACTCAGCAAGATGCCTAATGGCTTCTGGCCTGCTACTTCCATGCAGGAGTTGGAATTACCATTTCAATAGTCACAGTTTACTATTGGCCCTTACCTCTTCCCCATCCTAAAAACCCCTCCTTCGTCCCCAACATTATATAGGCAACTGCTTATAACAATAAAGTGAATTCCTGTGAGTCCCTACTTCCACAAGACTCCCGACTCAGTGTGGTTTTTCTCTGATGACTAGGAGAGGTTTTTGAGACACTCGTCTTCCTCCTCAACCCCTTGGGAGGAACCAGGCACTGGAGCAACCCTTCTTTGTTTCTCTTCTATCTCTCCCTGATTAAATAGCCAGGGCTGGAGAGATGCTTAGCAGTTAAGCGCTTGCCTATGAAGCCTAAGAACCCTGTTTTGAGGCTCTGATTTCCCAGAACCCACGTATGCCAGATGCACAAGGTGGCGTGTGAATCTGGAGTTCGTTTGCAGTGGTGGAAGAGCCCTGGTGAGCCCATTCTCTCTTTCTTTCTGCCTCTTTCTCTGTTGTCTCAAATAAATAATTAAAAATAAAACAAAACAAAACAATAAAATAAAATAAATAGCCAGTATCAGAAAACATTTGGCCAGTTATAGTAGCACATGTCTATAATCACAGAAGTCGGGAGGCAGAGGCATGAGGATCACTACAAGTTCATGGCCAACCAGGTGTCTACATAGCAAGACCTTGCCCACCCAGACCCCCCCCACCACACACATTTAACTTAACAATGTTGCATAAGCACCATCCAGTGGCAAGAAGAATAACTGCAACCATTAGCCACTATAAATGAATTCTGCAAAGCTTGACTTCTGATTGTGACTACATAGTAATTAATGTAGAGAAAAATACATGATAAAACTTCACACAACCAAAGTTTATCAATTTATATATAAATTATCAATATCTAATGTTTTTATCAAGTGAAACTCAAGTGTCTCTGAGAAGAACTGAGAGTTACATGCGGAGGCTGGAGGGATGGCTTAGTGGTTAAGGCGTTTGCCTACAAACCCAAAGGAACCTGGTTCGATTGCCCAAGACCCACATCAGCCAGATGTACAAGGGGGCACATGCGTCTGGAGTTTGTTTGCAGTGTCTGGAGATCATGGTGCACCCACTCTCTACCCCACCTCTTTCTCTGTCAAATATTTTTTTTTAATTTTTTTTATAATTTATTTATTTGAGAGCGACAGACACAGAGAGAAAGACAGAGGGAGAGAGAGAATGGGCGCGCCAGGGCTTCCAGCCTCTGCAAACGAACTCCAGGCGCGTGCGCCCCCTTGTGCATCTGGCTAACGTGGGACCTGGGGAACCGAGCCTCAAACCAGGGTCCTTAGGCTTCACAGGTAAGCGCTTAACCGCTAAGCCATCTCTCCAGCCCAAATAAATATTTTTTTAAAAAAAGAGTTACATGTAGGCCGGAGAAATGGCTTAGCAGTTAAGGGCTTGCCTATGAAGCCTAAGGACCCTGGTTTCCAGGCTCGATTCCTCAGGACCCATGTAAGCCAGATGCACAAAGTGGTTCGTGCATCTGGATTTCGTTTGCAGTGGCTGAAGGCCTTGACGCATCCATTCTCTCTCTCTTTCTTTCCTCTCTCTCTCTGCCTCTTTCTCTGTCGCTCTCAAATAAATAAATAAAAATGAAAAACTATCATTTCAAAAAAAAAGAGTTACATGCATTCATCTTTTGAGTATCCCTTAGTCTGGAATTTATGAAACCAGGTTCTATTCTCAGCACTGTCACTAAAAGTAAAAATATCAAAAAGATCCTTCTCTGGGCTGGAGGGATGGCTTAGCAGTTAAGGTGTTTGCCTGCAGAGCCAAAGGACCCAGATTTGATTCTCCTGGACCCACATAAGCCAGATGCACAAGGTGGCACGTGTGCCTGGAGTTTGTCCACAGTGGCTAGTGGCCCCCTTTTCCTCTATCTCTCATATAAATAAATAAATAAATAAATAAAACTTAAAAAAAAAAGAAACATCAAAATTTCTGGGGAAAAAAAAAAAGATCCCTTTTCAGCCGGGCGTGGTGGCGCACGCCTTTAATCCCAGCACTCGGGAGGCAGAGGTAGGAGGATTGCCATGAGTACAAGGCCACCCTGAGATGACAGAGTTAATTCCAGGTCAGCCTGGACCAGAGTGAGACCCTACCTCAAAACAAACAAACAAACAAAAGAAAAATCCTTTTCCAATATGGACATTAAGGGGGTTTTGTTTGTTTTTTTTCAAGGCAGGGTCTTACCGTAGCCCTCACTCTTGCCCAGGCTGGCCTAGAACTCACAGTAATCCTCCTACCTCTGCCTCCCGAGTGCTAGGATTAAAGGCGTGCACCACCATGCCTGGCTCAAATACTTATTTGCCAAAGAATTTAGTACTGTAATAACCAGATACAGAATACAAAATAAATGTATATAAAAGAGGGAAAGAGAGGATGGTCAACAGATAAAGAATAAAGTATATCATTAATAACACACAAAGCTGGGCCTGGTGAAGCATTCTGTGATCCAAGCACTTGGGAGGTAGCAAAACATGAAGATCATTCTAAGTACCAGGCTAGCCTGGAACATGTATCTTAGGGGACTAGAGAGAGGGGATTCACTACATAGTCCAGGCTGACCAAGAACTTATGATCCTCCTGCCTCAGCCTCTCAACTGCTGGGACTGCAAGTATGTCTCTTCATGTCTAGCTAATATGTGGCATTTTAAAAATTACTGGGTTGTTGAGACCTCAGAGCTACTCTTCAGTTTTGACATCCATGAGGACTACTTTAGTCTCTATATTAAGATATGTAATTTCCCATGATAACTTGGAAATTGTATGGCTTTTTGTAATCACTGGCATTGCACCATTTCTCAAGACATCCCACCTTTCGTATGGGCCATTAAGTTAATAGTGGTATTTTAGTTGTGGCAAAGAAAATAATATTTCTAATTATAATAAAATGTATGCATTTTATTCCACAAATTAAACTATGTCTGTACCCCATTTTACTGGTGAGAAAATAGAAGAATATTAAATTTTCTTTGATGCTCCAAAAAATTAAAAATTACAGGGTTGGGACTAGGGATATGGCTCTGTAGATTTTGCAATTACTTTCATGTTGCTAGGAAAAAGCACCAGACCAACAGCAACTCATGGGAAGAAAGGATTTATTTTGGCTTACAGTTGCAAGAAGAAGCTTCATGGTAGCAAGGGTAAGCAAGGAATGAGCAGAGGCTGGACATCATTTTTACAATAGCAGGTGCCAAATAGCAGCAGGAGAATGAGCTGACTAACACTGACAAGCTAGGGGCTAATAAACCTTAACGTCCACCCCCAGCAACATATCTCAACCCAACTTTTAAAAGTCCCCATAGTTTTCTCGATCCCAGTACTGTTCACGTGAGCCCCCTTTTAAAGGTCTCTTAACTATTAGCCTGTAATTTCAAAATCAAAGCACAGAGTAGACATTCACACTGCACCAGATGACACTGGGCATTGCAAGTAAAGACTGAGCTAATTGCATGATTTAAAACAAACAGGGCAAACATCAAATCCTATAGCTCCAAGTCCAACATCTATAACCATTGACAAAGTCCTGAGGTTCCAATTTTGCTCCTTCAGCTGGGCTGCTTACAGCCTGAAGAACAATCTATCCCACAGTCCTGACATCTTAATAAAAAGTCCCATGGGCCTCCACACAGGGGCTCAAACAAGCTTGCTTCACACTGCCCAGTGGTCACTTCCAAAAGACAAGCCATATTGCAAATCCAGTAGGCCTCTTTCCTGCAGCTACTCCCATAGCATTAAGTGGGCTACCCCAGAGGGGAATAAAGCTGACTTTGAAGAGCAGGCTGCTCCTTCAGCATTCAGTTCTCCTACTTTCAAAAGAGCCAGCATTCTTTCTGCTGTCCCAATGCAGAACAGCTGGCCCAATCTCCATGGTGGTAATCTGTCAATCAATCGCAGCTGAAGCAGACTACTGTCTCCTGCCCAACTTTTATTTTTTTTTTAAATTATTTTTATTTATTTGACAAAGAAAGAGGGAGAGGGAGAGAGAGAGAGACAGAAAGAGAGAATGGGTGTGCCAGGGCCTCCAGCCACTGCAAACAAACTCCAGACACGTGAGGCCCCTTGTGCATCTGGCTAACGTGGGTCCTGGAGAATCAAATCTGGGTCCTTCAGCTTTGCAGGCAAACATTTCAACCACCAAGCCATCCCTCCATCCCCAACTTTATTTCTGTGCCATATCCATGTGGTCACACCAGTCCATTTCTTTTAAAGTCAGCCTTGCACAAGTTTTCAGAACATAGGTGGAACTCCTGTATATAAGTAAGCCTCTCAAACTGCTTGTAGCCCAGTCCAGATATAGTTCTTTCTTTCTGTCATAAGCCAGTCCTCACATTCCACAGCTCTTACTGCATGTAGGTCTCTCAACTCTGACCAGAAGAGTCCATCAAACTTAAGAGTACTGCAAAGTGTATCTGAAGGCACTGTTTCAGTTCCTTCCACATTCTTGCCACAAATCAGTTATAAAATGCCCAAAGCTAGTCAGTTTTATAGTAATAACAACCCCACTTCTGGTACCAGTTTTCTGTTGTAGTTACATTCTTTTATTTATTTGAGATACAGGAAAAGAAGTAGGGAAAGACTGGGCACACTAGGGCCTCTAGCCACTGCAAACGAACTCCAGATGCATATGCCACCTTGTGCATCTGGCTTACATGGGTCCTGGGGAATCAAACCAGGGTCCTTTGACTTTGCAAGAAAGTTCCTTAACAGCTAAGCCATCTTCTCCAGCCCTGTTACCTTCTTGTTGCTGGGACAAAAAAAAACAAAAGCAGCTAATAGAAGGAAAAGGATTTATTTTGTCTTGTTTTCTGTTTGGGATTGTGTTAAGATGTTACCCAGGTTGGTCATGAACTCATGAGTTCAAGTGATTCTCCCCACTTCAGCCGACAGACATGTGCCACCATGCCTTGAACAGTTCTTGCTTAACCAGCAAAAGGGATAACCTCTAGCAGCTTAGCATGCAGAAAAATACAGGTCAGGGGCTCCAGCACAGAGAAAGTAGTTTCCTAAGGTGTGAACAGCTACTTCTCCCATTTGTTCCTCGATCCTTGTCTTTCCATCACTTTTGAAACAAATGCACTATTAACACCTTTCTTCCTTTCTTTTTAGTTTTATTGAGCCAGGGTCTTATTATTTAACCCTGGCAGGCCTAGAACTTACTACATAGACCAGGATGCCCTCAAACTTGTAGCGAACTGCCTGCTTCTGCTTCCTGAATGCTAGGATTATAGGCAAATGCTACCATACACAGACTTCTTTCTAAAATAAACTCCATTCCTAAATCAAACCAAGAATGGTATTTTTCTGATGGAACACTGACACACTACATCTAGTCTCTCAGGTGTATCACGTGACTGAAACATGTACCAAACCTAGTACAAAGAAGCAGAGACACACAACACACTGCTTCACATACTTTCAGTTATGTCTTTTACATTTTCCTAAATTACTGAGGATCCAATCAAGTTTTTGTTGATATGGGTTATATCAATTTATATTTAACATATTAGAAAATAAAACTAAGAAAAACAAGTATATAACCAACACAAATGAAAACAAAGGCATTGCATATTAACATGAGTATAATATTTTTATGAAAACAAACTACATATTCCAAAACAAAACGAACTTAGTGACATGACTTTTCAGTTTTGTAACTTTACTTTCTATCTTTATACACAATGGTGGGTTATATGTGTTTCTGCATCAGGTTTGCTATAATATACTGCTTTGGCTGAAACTTATGGTCTGGGTTCAATTCTTCAGCCATTCTCATAAAGCCAGACCTAAAAAGTGTCATAAGCAGCTGGCATTCCATTTGCAGTGGCAAGAGGTTCTGACACATCAAAACAAACACACACACACACACACATACACACATACACAAACAAGTTTTAAAATATTTTTATTTATTTTGAGAGAGAATGGACACACTAAGGCCTCTTACCACTACAATCCAACTCCAGATGAATGGACTACTTTGTGCATCTGACTTTACATGGTGGACAGCTAAGCTTTGTTGTCAATTTTATCTGTTTAGGAATCCACATTCCTCTTGTGTGTGTCTCTGAGGTTGCTTCCAGGAAGGATTAACTGAAGGTGGAAGTCCTTCCCCCAGAGTGGGTGGTCCCTCTTGGAGGGAAGCTTTATCTAAGGAAGCTCTGGGAGAAAAGAATCCCTTCCTCCCACCTGGCTACAGTGATGCTTGCTGCCTTCCTCCTTTGACTGAAGACCAGCAGCTCTACAGGTAGGCTCAGCCTTCAGTGCTGGATTGAAACTGCTAAGACTACCAGCCTCATGGACTGAGCAGCCATTGGATTCCTTCACTCTCTAGCCGGCAAACCACTATTGTTGGACTGCAGTAAGCTAATCCAATAAATTCCCCTTTAATACAACTCATTCTATCAGTTCTGTTCCTCTAGAGAACTCTAGCAAATACACATGGGCTCCGGGGAATCAAAACTTCCCCAGCAAACTTTCCCAGCAAACATCCTTAACCGCCGAGCCATCTCTCCAGCCCAGATTTTTTTTTTTTTTTTTGAGTGAGAAGCAGGGCTGGAGAGATGGCTCAGCAGCTAAGATGCTTAACTGTCAAACCTAACAATCCCAGTTTGATTCCCCAGTACCCATGTAAAGCTAGATGCATAAGTGGCTCATGCACCTGGAGTTCATTTGCATTGGCTGGTTTGCCTATTTTCCCTCCCTCCCTCCCTCCCTCCCTCCCTCTCTCTCTCTCTCCCCCCCACCTCTTTTCCTCCCTAGCGTGCTCTCACTGTTTCTGCTTACAAATAAATAAATAGATAAAAATATTTAATAAAAAAAAGATAAGCAGGACACGGTGGCACATACCTTTTATTTCAGCACTCTGGAAGCTGAGATAGGTGAATTGCCATGAGTATGAGGCCAACCTGGGCTAGAGTGAGACTCTGCCTCAAAACAAATGAAAAATAATCATCGTTATCCTTACTCTAGCCTGGGCTACAGTAAGACCCTGCCTCAAAAAAAAATAGTAATAATAAGCCTAGGTTATAGTAAAAGCCTGTCTCAAAATAACAGGAAAAATGGTAATAAAGAAATAATTAAGACCTTGTTTTAAAAAACACAAACTGGGCGTGGTGGTGCGTGCCTTTAATCCCAGCACTCAGGCAGAGGTAAGAGGATCACTGTAAATTCAAGGCCATCCTGAGACTGCATAATGAATTCCAGGCCAGCCTGGACTACAGTGAAACCCTACCTCAAAAAACAAAACAAAGCAAACAAACAAACAAAAAACACAAACAAAAGGAGCTGGAGAGATGTCTTAGTAGTTAAGGCGCTCCCTGGCAAAGCCTAAGGACCCAGGTTCCATTCCCCAGTACCTATGGTAAGCCAGATATGCACAAATTGGCATGTGTGTCTGGAGTTCATTTGCAGTGGCTGGAGGACCTGGAGCACCCATTCTCACTCTTTTTTGTTTGTTATTTTTATTTACTTATTTGAGAGTGACAGAGAGAGAAAGAGGCAGATAGAGAGAGAGAATGGTATGCCAGGTCCTCAAGCCATTGCAAACAAACTGCAGACGCATGCAACCCCTTGTGCATCTGGCTAACATGGGTCCTGGGGAACTGAGCCTTGAACCAGGCTCCTTAGACTTCACAGGCAAGCGTTTACCTGCTAAGCATCTCTCCAGCCCCATACTCTCTCTATAATATTTTTTTAAAAAATTTTTTAAAACACAAAAAATATCCAGGAGGCTAGAGATGGCTTAGCTCACTTGTAAAGCCTGGCAGCCTGGGTTCAATCCCCAAATACTCACGTAAAGCCAGATGCACAAAGGGGAACATGTGTCTGAAATTCATTTGCAGTGGCAGGATGCCCTGACATGCCCTCTCTCTTTCTCTTATAATAAAAATATTTTTAAAAATCCAGGAATCCAAACCTGAAGAAACAGATGCTGTAAGCCAAGAAGGATGAATCATTTAATAAAGCCAAGGATACATAACTTTAAATCCAAGGAGTTCTAGAAAACTATAACCTTCATTATAACTCAAAATATAATAGATAGTATAATGCAAAGGTAAACCTAGGCCTGACACACACACAAAAGTACAGTTTTTTGGTTGAGCATGCCTTCAGAAGTATGAGGGTCGCAGAGATCTCGAGGCCACCCTGAGACTACATAGTGAATTCCAGGTCAGCCTGGGCTAGAAGGAGACCCTACCTCAAAATATACAGACATACATATACATACACACACACACACACATATGTACACACACACGTGAGAGTGTGTGAGTGTATTTCTAAGCATGCTGGCTGATGCCTGTAATCCAAACACTTTAGAGTGTTTAAGAACATCCTCAGTAACAAAGTGAGTTTGAGGCCAATCTAGACAATGTGAGACTCTATCTTTAAAAAAATAATACATAGGGCTGGAGAGATGGCTTAGCGGTTAAGCACTTGCCTGTGAAGCCTAAGGACCCCGGTTCGAGGCTCGGTTCCCCAGGTCCCATGTTAGCCAGATGCACAAGGGGGCGCACGCGTCTGGAGTTCGTTTGCAGAGGCTGGAAGCCCTGGCGCGCCCATTCTCTCTCTTCCTCTATCTGTCTTTCTCTCTATGTCTGTCGCTCTCAAATAAATAAATAAATAAAATAACACATAAAGCTGAGCAGTTTTGTTGGTTTTGCCATATTGGGAATTGAACCTGGGGTCACACACATGCTAGGCAAGTACTCTACTACTAAGCTACATCTCCATTTCATTTTACTGCTTTTGTCTTAACATAATGTTCCAACCATGCCTCCAACTTGTGACTTACCTCAATCTCCCAAGTAGCTGAGATTATAGGTGCCTACACGATACTTTTCTGGTTAAGGGTTTTAGTGGTGGTTGTGTGTACTGAAATTGTATTATGGTGTGTGTACTGAACTTGTATTATGGTGTGTGTGTGTCTCCAGAGGTTTAATTTTTTTTTTTTATTTAGCCCTCCTTCCCACGACACTCAAGAGACCATACCAGATCCTCATGTAAGGTAGATCAAGATCAAGACCAGCATGGTGACACAGTTGGCCAAAGAAAAGATGTGAGGTCACGTGGTGGTGCATGCCTTTAATCCCAGCACGCGGGAAGCAGAGGTAGGAGGACTGCCATGAGTTCAAGACCACACTGATACTACATAGTGAATTCCAGGTCAGCCTGAGCTAGAGTGAGACTCTACCTCGGGGAGAGGAAGGAAGAAGAGGGGCTGGAGAGATGGCTTAGCTGTTAAGGTGTTTGCCTGCAAAACCAAAGGAACCATGTAAACCAGATGCACAAGGTGGTGCATGTGTCAAGTTTGTTGCAGTGGCTGGAGGCCCTGGCGTGTCCATTCTCTCTCTCTCCCCCTGTATCTTTTTCCCTCTCAAATAAATAAATAATATTTTTAATGTATTTTATTTATTTATTTGAGAGGAAGAAAGAGGGATAAGAGAAAGAGACAAAGAGAATGGGCGCGCCAGGACCTCCAGCCACTGCAAACAAACTACAGGTGCATATGCTCCTTTGTGCATCTGGCTTACATGGATCCTGGAGAATTGAACCGGGATCCTTTGGCTTTACAGGCAAATGCTTTAACCACTAAGCCATCTCTTCAGCCCATAATAAAATATTAAAAAAAAAAAAAAAAAAGCTGGGCACGGTGGCATACGCCTTTAATCCCAGCCCTCGGGAGGAGAGGTAGGAGGATCACCCTGAGAATACAGAGTGAATTCCAGGTCAGCCTAGGTTAGAGTGAGACCCTACCTTGGAAGAAAAGAAAGGAAACGGAAAAGGTGACGGGGCTAGTGAGATGGCTCAGTGGTTAAAGGCACTTGCTTGCAAAACCTGAAGGCCAGGGTTCAATTCCCCAGTACACACATAAAGTTAGGTGCGCAAAGTGGAACATGCAATTGGACTTCCTTTGCAGTGGCAAAAGGCCCTGCTATGTCCACACTAGCTCATTCACTATCTCAAATATTTTTTTTTAAAATAAGGAAAGAAAGTTAGCTATGAAAAAGAAGAAAAACAAAGGATTGAAAGAATGAAAGCTGAAGGTGCTGAAAATTATGCCTTTAAAAAGCAGGCGGTACTTAATAGGCTGATATTGTATATATGTAAGTACAATGATTGAGATGGGGAGGTAATATGATGGAGAATGGAATTTCAAAGGGGAAAGTGTCAGGGGGGAGGGAGGAAATTACCATGGGATTTTTTTTTTAATAATCATGGAAAATGTTAAAAAAAATTTAAATTTTAAAAAAACAAACAAAAAGTAAAAAGCTAAAAAATAATAATAAAATAAAAAATAAAAAAAGCAAGCAGAAAGCTGGGTGTGGTGGTATATGTCTTTAATCTCAGCACTCAGGAGATAAAGGTAGGAGGATAGCCTTGAGTTCGAGGCCACCCTGAGTCAGTGAATTCCAGGTCAGTTTGAGCTAGAGCAATAGACTACCTCAAAAAAGAAAAACAAAAACAAAAACAAAAAAGCAGGCAGAGGGACTAGAGAGATGGCTTAGCCATCTGTGAAGCCCAGGTTCCATTCCCTAGTACTCACGTAAGCCAGATGCACAAGGTAGTGCATATGTCTGGAGTTCATTTGCAGCGGATGAAGGCCCTGGCACACCCACTGTCTCTCTCTATCCACCTCTCTCTCTATCCACC
The DNA here is from genome assembly GCF_020740685.1 of Jaculus jaculus. Classification (NCBI taxonomy): domain Eukaryota; kingdom Metazoa; phylum Chordata; class Mammalia; order Rodentia; family Dipodidae; genus Jaculus; species Jaculus jaculus. The sequence continues at coordinate 106,130,401 of NC_059106.1, forward strand.
TCTCTCTCAAATAAATAAATAAATAAATTTTTTAAAGGGCAGGAAGAGATCCCACAAGAGACCTTATTTTAACTATATTGGCTGAAAGCAAGACCACACTGTAAGGGTAAAGACTTCAATACATTTTAGGCATTAGACCCCAGCTTGCCAGCGCAGGTCAGAGGCCATGTGTACCAATCTTCAGCAGGTATTAGAACATGAAATGGCCTTGGAGGAAGCTGAGGAACAAGGAAGTATGTCTAATACTGGCTTTAGTAAAGCTAGAAGCCTGAAACTTTTCTGTACTAGGTAGATTTTGCACTAAATCATTGGGGTCCATTCTACAATTCAGTACTATTAATTTTTGTTTGTTCTCTCTCCCCCCTTACCCACCTCTGCTAGGCATGGTGGCACATGCCTTTAATCCCAGCACTGTAGAGACAGAGCTAGGAGGATCACTATGAGTTCAAGACTAGCCTGAGTAAATGCCAGGTCAGCCTGGATTAGAGCAAAACTCTAACTGGAAAAACAAACAACAACAAATATATATATATACACACACACACACACACACACACACACACGCGCGCGCGCACATGCACACATGAGAGAAAGAGTGTGTGTGAGAGAAAATGGGCCTCCTGCAGCTGCAAGTAAGTGAACTCCAGATGCATGTGCTACTTTGTGCACCTGGCTTTACATGGCAATTTGAACCTGGGCCAGCAGGCTTTGCAAGCAAGTGCCTTTATCCACTAAGGCATCTCTCTAGTGCCCCCCGTTTCGTTTTTGTTGTTGTTGTTTGCATGTTTTTTGATTTGTCAAGGTAGGGTCTCAATGGAATTCACTATGTAGTCTCAGGGTGACTTCAAACTCACAGTGATCATCCTACCGCTGCCTAAGACACATTTTTATTGATGCAACTAGCTGGCAGCCTGCTACTGTTGAAGAGACCACTGGTCTCAATGATTCAACTGAAGAAATTAAAAGCACTCAGGAATCTGAGGCAGGAGGATCACATGTTCCAAACTAGCCTAGGCTATAAAGTAAGATCCTGTCTTTTAAAAGACTGACGGGGGGTGGGGGGAAGCAGCTGGAGAGATTGCTCACTGGTTAAAGGTACTTGCTTGCAAAGCCTAATGGCCCAGGGTTTGATTCCCCAGGACCAACATAAGTCTAAATGCACAAAGTGACACATGCATCTATCTGCAATTTGTTTGAAGTAGCAAGAGGCTTTGATGCACCAATTTCCTTTCTCTCCAAACAAATAAATTAAAAATATTTTTAGAAGGCTGAAGGGCAATGAATGACACATCCACAAAATAATTCTTCACTCTAAAATTTTGTAGAAGAGGTATGATGTTTTATTAAGTCTGCTTAGCTGGTTTTAATTAAGCCTCATCCACACAGTCTGAGAAAATGACTCACCAAGACTCAGCCAGTATATGACCTAGAGTTAAGCGATGAATACAACTAAGGTTAAACACACGTCTCTTAAACATACCCGATTTACAGATAAAGAGGCCCAGAGCTTAAAATGACTTGATTAAGCTCAAAAACAAATTAAATTAACTATGATTAAGGCTCTGTCTTGCCGGGCCTGGTGTTGCATACCTTTAATCCCAGCAGCTGGGAGGCAAAGGTAGGAGGATTACCATGAGTTCAAGGCCACCCTGAGACTTGAGTGAATTCCAGGTCAGCCTAGGTTAAAGTGAGACCCTACCTAGAAAAACTTTAAAAAAAATTTTTTTAAAAGCCACCTGTCTAATCCTTAGCTGGATGTGCTGATGCATGCTTTTAATCCCAGCCCTTGGGAGGCAGAGGGCTAATAAACCTTAACGTCCACCCCCAGCAACATATCTCAACCCAACTTTTAAAAGTCCCCATAGAATATGAATATGGGCATCCCAAGGCCTCCAGCCACTACAAACAAATTTCAGATGCATGTGGCACTTTTTGCATCTGTCTTTATGCGTGGGTCCTGGGGAAGCCAACGCAGGTGGTTAGGCTTTACAGGCAAGCACCTTAACTGCTATCTCTCCAGCCCTAGTAAGCTTTTTTGGTGTGTGTAGTATGTGTGGTATACACTTGTGATGTATTCATGTGTTTGTGCAGATGCACACCCGTGTGCAAGTGTGGAGGGTGTTCTCTATTGTTCTGTCTTATTTCCTTAAGACAGGATCTTTCCCTGAATCTGGAACTTACATCATTTCTCAGACTGGACTGATCAGTTAGCCTGAGTGCTAAGGTTATTAGGCTTGTGTTGAACATGCCTGTCTTCTTACATGGGTGCTGAGGATCAAATTCAAGTCCTTGTACTTGCACAGTAAGCACTTCTACATACTGAGCTATCTCTTCAAGTCCCCCAAAATTTTATCTATAAAGAAACATGTATGGTGGCTTAACAGCTAAGGCATTTTCCTGCAAAGCCTAAGGACCCAGGTTCAGTTCCCCAGTACCTACGTAAGCCAGATGCACAAGGTGGCACATGCATATGGAGTTCTGTTTGCAGTAGCTGGAGGCCCTGGCATACACCCATTCTCTCTCTGCCTCGTTCTCTCCCTATCAAACAAATACATTTTTAAAAAAATTAAAAAAAAAAAAGAAAGAAACATGTATGGGCCTGGAGAGATGGCTTAGCTGTTAAGCGCTTGCCTGTGAAGCCTAAGGACCCTGGTTCAAGGCTCAATTCCCCAGGACCCATGTTAGCCAGATGCACAAGTGGGCGCACATGTCTGGAGTTCATTTGCAGTGGCTGGAGGCTCTGGTGCGCCCATTCTCTGTCTCTCTCTCTCTACCTCCTTCTCTGTCTGTCACTCTCAAATAAACAAATAAAAGTAAACAAACAAAACTAGTTTTTAAAAAAAGGAACATGTAGGACAAGCCATGGTGGCTTACCTGTAATTCTAGCCCTCAGGAGGCAGAAAGACAGAGAATTTGAGGCCATCCTGAGTTAAACAGTAAGGTAGTTTTTCAAAAATCAAAAAGAAAACATATACTTTCCACTGTCAAGCAAGAGGCTCTGGAGCACCACCCATACATACAACACGTATGCAAATAAGTTAAACATGATAAAATAAAAACAATACGCCAAAAGAGGGAGGGACCGGAGAGATAGCTCAGTGATTAAAGGCACTTGCTTGCAAAGTCTGCCAGCAAAGGATTCAATTACCCTGCACTCACATTAAAGCCAGATGCAAAATGGCATACACATCTATGATCCCATCATATCCACAGCAATGGAAGGTGGAAACAGGAAAATCCATTAAGATCACTTGCCAGCTAGACTGGTGCACAGCAGCAGCAGCAGCAAAAACAAAGGAGACCTGGTCTCAAAACAAAGCAGGGTGGTGGGGAGGGTGAGGCTGGGAAGATGGCTTAGAAGTTAAAGGAACTTACTGGCAAAACCTGGCAGCCCAGGTTCAATTCCCAAACCACCCATATAAGTCAAATACAGAAAGTGACACAAGCACCTGTTGTTCATATACAGCAGCAAGAGGTCCTGGCATGTGCACACACACATAGTCTGGGCCAGAGTAAGAGCCTACCTTTAACTGCCTTTACCAAACCATCTGCCTAGTCCTCTTGAGAATTTATTCTAGAGAAATAAAAACTGATAGCAAACATATACACACAAATGCTCATAGCAACTTTATTAAAAATAGCCAAAAGTGCCAGACGTGGTGGCACATGCCTCTAATCCCAGCACTCAGGAGGCAGAGGTAGGAGGATTGCTGTGAGTTCGAGGCCACCCTGAGACTACAGAGTGAATTCCAGGTCAGCCTGGGCAAGAGGGAAACCCTACCTCGAAAAACAAAACAAAACAAAAAAAAAGCCAAAAGTGCTAAAACTAGAATGAGACCAATACAGAGAAGAAATGGGGAGAGGAAGAGTTACCTAACAGATTAAGAAAGGACAGAATATAGGGGGTAGGATGGGCTTGGAGGTAGTGAGAGTGGGGGAATTATTCAAAAACATGAATCACTTCCATAGAAACATTCTGGCTAGCACTCTATAAGATAAAACCACCAATAAAGGGGGAGGGGAACAGTCCAGACAGAAGGTGAAAAAAGCCTAATCATAAAAACATGGGACTCAGGCTGGAGGGATAGCTTAGGGGTTAAGGTGCTTGTCTTCAAAGCCAACCCAGGTTCAATTCCCCAGGACCCACGTAAGCCAGATACACAAGGTGGCACATGCATCTAGAGTTCATGTGTGGTAGCTAGAGGCCCTGGCATGCCATTCTCCCTGTCTGTCTCAAATAAATAAATAAAAATATTTAAAAAGAAAAAAATGGGGACTCTTTGCTAGGCATGATGGTGCATGCCTTTAATCCCAGCACTCAGGAGGCAGAGGTAGGAAGATTGCCATGAGTTCCAGACCACCCTGAGAGTACATAGCGAATTCCAGGTCAGCCTGGGCTAGAGTGAAGCCCTACCTCGAAGAAGGAAAAAAAAAAAACAAAAAAAAATCACATGGGACTCTAGCTGGGCATGGTAGCACATGCCTTTAATCCCAACACTTGGGAAGCAGAGGTAGGAGGATCACTGTGAGTTCTAGACCACCTAGAGAACAGAGTGAATTCCAGGTCAGCCTGGGCTAGAACAAAAGCCTACCTGAAAAAAAACAAAAAACAACCCTCAAAAGGAGTAAGGGGGGAGCACCTGAAAAGTAGGGCTCTGGCGAGGGTGGAATGAAGCCTAAACTTACAATTTTTTTTCTGTCCCTGACCTGTAACTCCCAGTAGCAGAGAATGGTTGCTACCCACATTGATCTGTTGATCGGAGAGACCTATGAGGTCCCCAAATCAAGAAAACTTTCTGTTAAAGCACTTGATTACCTGCCTGAGGCAAAAGCTAAGACTAAACTGAGCTCGGTGGTACACACCTTTAATCCTGGCACTCAGAAGGCAGAGGTAGGAGGATCACTGTGAGTTCGAGGCCACCCAGAGAATAGCGTGAATTCCAGGTCAGCCTGAGCTGGAGTGAGACCCTACCTTGAAAAAATAAAATAAATAAATAAAATAAAATAAAGCTAAAACCCTATTGCTGAAGACACCATATGCTGCTAACAAAGAGCACGGAGACACCTGGCTGGAATTCAGAAGCCAGTCCCCAGACAGTCTGTCTAGTGCTGGAAAGCGCTACATGAGCTACTGGGAGAAAATGGCCAACGACAGTCTGAGCAACTCAGAAGTAAACACCCTCACACGATGTACATGTCAGTGCAATAGTGGCACACAGCCTCAGTGGATAATCAATAGCTTTCTGATTGGCTAAGCGATCCGCTCAATGTAAAGGAGCCCATATCTGGAACTGGGAACCAGATTAGAATCCTATGGAGACAAAGATTATGTGTCAAGCTCTACTAGTCTTTGGCTAAAAGAGGGATTATATACATCAAATTCTCCCTAAATTAATAGTGTTTATCCCAGTTAAACTTTGCTGACTTCATTCTCCACTGGATAATCTGTTTTTCTTTTTCAGAAGGTAGCAAGAATGGAGATAAATTACCCCTCGCACTTCAGCCAAGCCACAGCTGAAACCATAGAATTGAAGAGACAAGCAAGAGTGCTGCTTCCATGCTGAACCTTATAATCAGCACCAGCGAGTAAGAGACAGACCTTCAGGATACTCAACACCTACTGTGGTGGTTTGATTCAGGTGTTCCCCATAAACTTAGGTGTTCTGTCTGAATGCTAGGTTGCCAGCTGATGGAGATTTGGGAATTAACGCTTCCTGGAAGTAGTGTATTGTTGGGGGCGGGTGTTATAGCCAGTTTCCCCTTGCTAGTGTTTGGCACACTCTCCTGTTGCTATTGTCCACCTTATGTTGGCCAGGGGGTGATGTCCACCCTCTGCTCAAGCCATCATTTTCCCTGCCATCATGGAGCTTCCATTTGAGTCTGTAAGCCAAAATAAATCCTTTTTTCCCAAAAGCTGCCCTTGGTAGGGTGATTTCTGCCAGCAATGCAGACCTGACTGCAACACCTACCAAAGCTCATCACTGAAGTAGTCTTAAAACTCACACACCACAGCTCAAGGAATTTTGCGGAAGAGGGGGCAGAAAGAGCCACAGGTTGGGAAATTATGCCCCGAGACATTCCCTCCCCTGCCCCCAAAGGTAACTGACTGCTGCTCCCACAACACATAAACCACAACCCTATGGGGAATACCTGCAACCCCACTGAGGAGCATCCCCAAGGGAATGGAGGCAGGGATGAGGGTACCAACACATGATGTATCCATACGAAACATCTTGTTAGTAATAATAAACATTTTTTTAAAAAGCCAGGTATGGTGGCACACACCTTTAATCCCAGCACTCAGGAGGCAGAGGTAGGCAGATCGCCATGAGTTTGAGGCCACTCTGAGACTGCATAGTGAATTCCAGGTCAGCCTGAGCTTGAGTGAGACCCTACCTTGGAGGAAAAAAAAAAAAAAAACAGACACTGGCTACTAATTCCCAGGGCTGAAATTGGGTCACTACCCTCAACAGTAAGCTGTTGGCCGGGGAAAGCCATGAGATCCTCAAAACATTAGGTCATTGCCAAAACACTTGATTACCTCCCAGAGTTAAAACGTAAAACCTTACTGCTGAAGACACCACAGGCTGTGGTCACAGGACATCAGAATACCATGCTGGAACAGAAAGGAAACTAATTTCCCTCAAGAGCCCTATGGGAGCTGCCAGAAGACAATGCCAACCAACAGCATGGATAAGTTGGGGACTCTACAGACTATGAAATCAACCAGCCAGACAAAAAGTACAAACTTGTGCAATAGCAGCTTGCAGCAACTATTCTCTGACTGGGTATGAGGCCTGCTCAGTGGGAGAGATCTCATACCTGGTATTGGTAACCACGTCACAATCCCATGGTCAGGAAACTCATACTTCAGAGAGAAGCCCCCACTGCTCTCTGGAGAAGAGTGGGCTTGCACACCAAAAATTTCTCAAATAACTTTGCATATCCCCTTTAACCCAAGCTGCTCTCACTCTAGGTTACAGACTCTGTTTTATTTTACAGGTGGCAGAGAAAATAGAACTGAAATATATCAAGAAGATAGGTGCATACCCACATGAGACTTGCCACCTCTACCACATCTGTCAAGGGCCCAGGAGAAATTGCTGAAGAAGCAGCGACAATACTACTGCTCACAACCTGACAACCAGCTCCAAAGTGATGATGACAGACATGGTCTTCAACCAAAAACTATCAAAGCAGAGGCTACAAAGAACTTGACACTAGGGCTGGAGAGATGGCTCAACAGTTAAGACACTTGCCTGCAAAACCTAACCGGATCAATTCCCTAGTACCACATAAAGCCAGATATACAAAGTGGTCCATGTATCTGGAGTTCCTTTGCAGCAGCTAGAAACCCTGACAAGCCTATTCATTCTCATTCATTCATTCGTATTCTTTCTCTGCTTGCAAATAAATTTTTAAAATTTTTAAAAAAGAACTCAACACTGAATGGGTGGCAAAAGGCCTGCTCAGGGAGCATTGAAGGAGTGGGTCAGAAAGATTTAAGAGCCACAGAGAGGGTAAGAATACCCTGAGGCAGTCCCCCCACCCACTCCACAGGGACTGAGGCCTTCATGATCCTACAGTGACTACCATAACCCCACAGAGGTGGGCTGCCAGGGTAATGGGAGCTGGGACGAGAGGATATAAGTGTATATCCTGTGACTACCTGCCCAACGTGTACACACATGTGCTCACACACATATGAACACACCTACACACAAAAGAAAGGGGGGGGGGCTAGAGAAACGGCTCAGCAGTTAAGGCGCTTGACTGCAAAGCCAGAGAGCCTGGGTTCAATTCCTCAGTATCCACATAAAGCCAGATGCACAAAGTTACACATGCATCAGGAATTTGTTTGTGGCAGCAAAAGAACCTGGTACACCCATATTCTTTCTCTGTGTCTCTGCAAATAACTAAAATTTTTAAAAGGGGGGGGCTGGAGAGATGGATTAGCAGTTAAAGTATTTGCCTGCAAAGCCAAAGGACTCAGGTTCGATTCCCCAGGACCCACATTAGCCAGATGCACAAGGGGGCACATGTGTCTAGAGTTCGTTTGCAGTGGCTGGAGGCTCTGGTGTGCCCATTCTCTCCGACCCCCTTTTCTCTTTCAAATAAATAAGTAAAAATAAACATTTTTAATAAAAGAAAAATATATATATTTATATATATGAAAGAAAAAATACAAATATAGTATGTATGTATAAAGGACACCTACTAAACAGATATTTAGATATACTTTTTTAAATTTCTAGAAATATCATAAACATACATGGAATTAAATTGTTGATTTTTAAAAAGCCAAAACTAAGCCAGGCATGGTGGTGCATATCTTTAATCCCAGAACTCAGGAGGCAGAGGTAATAGGAGGATCGCTGTAAGTTCAAGGCCACCCTGAGACTACATAGTGAATTCTCCAGGTCAGCCTAGGCTAGAATGGGCCCCTACCTTGGGGGGGGGACTTAAATCACCCCAAAAGTTCCTCAACTAGTAAAATACTAGTTATGCTGAGGTACTGAGATAAGTAAATTATGATGAAAAACTACAAATAGACACCCACACGCCAAAAACCTCTTAGATAAGTCTCTATGGAATCGTATTTGGTAAGGAGAAAAAAGTCAAACATTAAATGTTATACTATACACAATGCTGTGACATGTAAAATAACAAAATTTTAGAAACAGAGGACAGATTCATAGTAACATTTACATTTGGAGGAGACCTTGGGGAAGTAAAGTTTTAACAGTACATGAAGGATACTTGTTCCTGCCAATAGTTCAGTATCTTGACTAATGGAAACATGAACTTACTCAAGTGATAAAATTGTATTGGACAATAGACACATGCAAAGTTTGTGTCACGAATTTCCCCAAAAAGGCATGGAAACTTTGAGAAGAGTGAGGCCAAGTGGGAAAGAAGTTGGGTAGGTTACTGGGTGTAGGCCTTTAAAGGGAATAATAGGACCTCAATCCTTGTCTCTGCTTTCTGGTCTCAATGAAGTAAATAGGCCTCCTCCTCTACCTTGGGCTCCTATAATGATCTACTGTGTTGCCATAGGCCTAAAGCAACAGGGCCAAGAAACCAAGGACTGAAACTTCTGTAAGCCTGAACTAAAAAATCTTTCCTCCTTACTAGTTGATTATCTTAGGTACTAGGTTACAATGACTGAACTAACACAAAACACAAGGGCTGGAAAGATGGGTCAGAGGTTAAGGCACTTGCCTGCAAAAGTCTAACAACCCAAGTTTGATTCCCTAGTACCCACATAAAGCTAGATGCACAAAGTGGCACATGTATCTGGAGTTCCTATGCAGCAGCTAGAGGCCCTGGCATGCCCATTCTACTTCTCCCATTCTCCCTCTCCCCTCTCTCTCTGTTGGGCATGGTAGTAGATGCCTGTAAACCCAGCACTCAGAAGGCTTAGGCTTTAGTAGGAGGATGGCTGAGTTGGAGGCCTGCCTGAGATTACATAGTGAATTCCAGGTTAGCCTGGGCTAAAGTGAAACTGGGAGGAACATAAAACTGGTGAGATTCTTTTTTCTGGAGGGGGGAAGGGCTATGTATGTGCATAGTGTATATATGTGGGTATACATGTTTGTATGTGTGTGAGCCTCAACCTCAACTTCAACCTCCCAAGGACCAAGTAACTAGGATTACAGGCCTGCAACACTAGAGAATACCCAATCTAATGGGTATAACAAGACCTACTGTAGCTTACTTATATATCCCTATTTATTAGTAATACAATGAATCCTGTCATGTGCTTATTGGCCATTTGTACATGATTTCTTAAGTTTATACTTTAAGTTTTAATCAACTTTTTATTTTGAAAATCAACCAGAGTACAAATTTATTCAAAGCTTGTGAGAAGGCATGAAGGCAGTGTTCTTATAAAATGGGAGGAGTCCTGAACAGGCAATGACCAATTTTAGTCAAATCTTAAAAGCACATGTTTCAATGAGAAAAGCCCCTTAGGCACTCTGAAATTCTTGTAACATGTATCACTGTTCAGCCCCCACACACTTTATGTGAAAAAGGTTTGGCTCATTTCTCTCTACATGAAATTGTCTCAGTTCAACATTATTAGCTGGTGGGGTGCTTTTTTTTTTTTTTATTGTTTTTGAAATAGGATCTCTTAGCATGTGGTGCTAGCAAGCCTGGAACTATATAGACCAGGATGGACTCAAACTTGCAGTGATCTCTCACCTATATCTCCTGAGTGCTAGGATTGGATGCATCACCATATCCAGCTCTTTTTGTTTTATCATAAGATCTATATCCCTGAATGGCCTGGAACACACTATGTAACCCAGGCTGGCCTTGAAATTATAACAATCCTCTTACCTTTGCCTCCTCAGTGCTGGGAGGCTCCACTACATCCACATCAATCAAATAACTCAAAAGAAAGAAAGAAAGAAAGAGAGAGAGAGAGAGAGAGAGAGAGAGAGAGAGAGAGAGAGAAGGGGAGGGGGGGAAGAAAGAAAAGAAAGGAAAGGAAGAAAGGAAAGAAAGGAAGAAAGGAAGAAAAGGAAAGGAAAGGAAAGGAAAGGAAGGAAGGAAGGAAGGAAGGAAAAAGAAAGAAAGAAAGAAAGAAAGAAAGAAAGAGAAAGAAAGAAAGAAAGAAAGAAAGAAAGAAAGAAAGAAAGAAAGAAAGAAAGGTTTTTGTTTTGCAAGCAGAGACAGAGAATATGAACGAGAATGAACAGGAAAGGCAGGGCCTACAGCTGCTGCAAACTAACTTAAAATGCATGCGCCACTGTGCATCTGGCTTTACACAGCTACTAGGGAATCAAACCCAGGTCATTAGGCTTTGCAGGCATGAACCTTAAGTACTAAGCCATCTCTCCAGCCCCAATCAACTAGTTCTTAAATACAGGTTAGTGTAATCTACTCTTCCAAAGCTTAACTAAAGCACTCAGATAATAAAAAGAATGAAGATATTTTTCCCAAAGGCAAAAGCATTTATTTATTTAATTTCTTTCAAGGAGACCAGAGTACTCTATTCTCAATGGAAGACACACCCTTTAGAAAAACAATAAATCTGGTGGTAAAGAGTAGATCACTAACATCAAACAACAGCACAACAAGGAGAAACAGCCTACTGAAAGCTTGTGTCTGGAGGACAAGCTTTAAAACTCATTCTGCCAAAATTGATGGTCAAATCAACCACTGAAATTTGCACATCCCAAACCAGCAACTTTCTTAACTACTTTCCAAAAAACTACTGACTACTGAATTTTTAAGAGACATTTTGCCTTTGAAATCACCCAATTAGGGCTGGAGAGAAGGCTTTGTGGTTAAGGCGCATGCCTGTGAAGCCTAAGGACCCAGGTTCAATTCTCCAGGTCCCACGTAAGCCAGATGCATAAAGTGGAACATGCATCTGGAGTTCATTTGCAGTGGCTAGAAGCCTTGGTGTGCCCATTCTCACTCTCTCTATCTGACTATAAGTAAGTAAGTAAAAATGAAATATTTTAAAAAGTAAGACTCATTTAAAAAAATGTTCAAAACAAAGAATTTAAAAAAAAAAAAAATCACTCAATTAGCTGGGTGTGGTGGCGCACATGAGTTTGAAGCCACCTTGAGACTACATAGTGAATTCCAGGTTAGCATGGGGTAGAGCGAGACCCTACCTCAAAAAAAAAAAAAATTTTTTTTAAAAATTACTCAGCCAAATAGCTAATGTTCTTAAATAAAATTTAACCCCAATTTACTTCATGACACTCAGAAGGCAGATAAAAAAGGAAATATTAAAAGCTAGTCAAACTTGTGTGTTCTGGGCTGGAGAGATGGCTTAGTGGTTAAGTGCTTGCCTGTGAAGCCTAAGGACCCTGGTTCAAGGCTCGATTCCCCAGGACCCACATTAGCCAGATTCATAAGAGAGCGCACGCGTCTGGAATTTGTTTGCTGTGGCTGGAAGCCCTGGCATGGGCCCTCCTCCCCCCTCCCTCTTTCTCTCTGTCACTCTCAAATAAACAAATAAAAATGAAAAAAAACCCTTAAAAACAAAACTTGTATGTTCTGCATAAAGAGTATCCTTACCTCCCTTCATGCCTACCTTTATTATATATCACCCACCCATTAAATGGAGAGACTCTAAGGTACTCGGCATTCAAAGCAAAAAAGCAAAGACCTTTGTCTTTATGCAACTTATTTTTCAAGTGGGCTTAGATTCATTTTTGTTATTATTTTGTTTATTTGTGATTCTTCTTGCTGCACAGCCCAGCTGGCCCAAAACTCTATGTATAGCTTAGGCTGGCCTCACACCTGTGACTCTACTGCTTCATTTTCCCAAGTGTTGGACTTATAGGCATGAGCCACCACACCCAGCTATACTTTAGATTCAGTTTGAGAATGGTTAAATGTGGAACAGTAATTTCTCTTAGCGACTGCATTCAAGAAATGTGACCATAAAAGTCTTACATAATTTCTAATATGGATGTGTGGGAATTCAAAGTATACAGAAAAACAAAAACAGCAGCCCTGGTGAGCACTACAAGTACCATAAATCCATAAAAGTTCTTTCTTCAGAGTCAATACTCAGTAAGAAACTAAAATGACTGTGCCTGAAATATAATGAGGCCCTGCCCTACTTTTTGAGCCTGGTTCTTCAGGGCACTTATAACTACTTCTAAAGAAATCTCAAGGGCTGGAGATGTGGCTTAGTGGTTAAGCGCTTGCCTGTGAAGCCTAAGGACCCCAGTTCGAGGCTCCATTCCCCAGGACCCATGTTAGCCAGATGCACAGGGGGCGCATGCGTCTGGAATTCGTTTGCAGTGGCTGGAAGCCCATTCTCTACCTCCCTCCCACCCACCCACCCCCGTCACTGTCAAATAAATAAATAAATAAATAAATAAATAAATAAAATGAACAATAACAAAAAAAATTTTTAAAAATCTCAAATGTTGGGACAGGCAGTGAGGTTCAGTGGCAAAACATCTACCTAAGAAAGGATGAAATGGGACTCTAGTCAAATGACACTATTGAACAGTATACACTTGTAATCTCCAGCATGAATCAGAAGGGCATTCTCTGCTACAGACCAAGTAGCTAGCCTAGGTTACATGAAACCCTGTCTGTAAATAAGTAAATAATGAAGTGTCTTAAAAAGTACACATTCAAAATATTTTTAGTTATCTATTTAGACATGCACTGTTCAAAATGGTAGCCACTAGCCATGTGGTTACTGAACACTTGAAATACAACTTCCTCCCCTCCCCACCTCAAGAAATAAATATGAGAGGAACTGTCAGTAGAATTCACACACTAAAATTATGTGAAATACTTCAATTGTTTAATGTTGACAACACAGTCTGGCATGGTGGTGCACACTTTCAATCCCAGCAGCAGGCAGGCAGAAGTAGGAAGATTATCGTGAGTTCAAAGCCAGCCTGAGACCACATAGTGAATTCCAGGTCAGCCTGGACTAGAATGAGACCTTGCCTGGCCCGGGGGTGGGGGGAATAGGAATCAAAATATCAAAAATGGGCTGGGCGTAGTGGCACATGCCTTTAATCCCAGCACTTGGGAGGAAGAGGTAAGAGGATTGCCAAGTGTTCAAGGCCACCCTGAGACTACATAGTGAATTCCAGGTCAGCCTGAGCTAGAGCAAGACCATACCTCAGAAAAACAAAAAAAAAAAAAAAAAAAAAAAAAAAGACCTCAAAAACCTTTCCAGTACTCTTCTCAATGGCAGATTAAAACTGACCACATATATTAATTATATCCTCCCTTTCAGAAAGGCTGTAACTCACCCCCTTCCCACACAATTCTTCAGAGTTCATTTTAAACATCACATGTCCATGTCCAAGGTGTTCACATTTCCACAATTTAGGCTAGTTCTCTCCTCTCTATGCTTACTACTGTAGTGCTTTGAAAACTATTGTGCATTGCCAGAATGCTCAGAAAGTGTATTGTCTGTCCACCACTTACTCTCAGTGCCTGTAACAGTACCTAGCATTAGGTGCTCAATAAATATTTGCTAACCAAGCTAACGACCTGACTCACCTAGTTACAGCTAAAAGCAAACTTAATGCTAGGTAGTGCTAACTCACAAGGCAGAGTACAAATTCTAAGCTTCATGAAATTTATGATAGTCCCAGAAAACAGTACAATGCTCGGGAAATAATGAAGATGATGATAACCCCACAAAGTAAAATAATAACCTTTTTAAAGCAATTGTCCAGTTTAATATCAGTGTAACGTGTTTATGGGAATGAGTTAAGTTGTTGAGAAGTATCATAAATCCAAACCAATGACTTCTGTAAAATCAGCTTATTTTTCACAATTTCCAGAATCTAAAGAGGATACAGTTGCTTCAATAGTCTCATCATGAAATCAGCTACATGTAACACAGGATTTACTGTACTGTCCCAGTGCTGGAGCTGGGCTCCAAATGATAGGCAATTAGGTGTCTTTTAAAGAATTTGTGTGTATGTGGGGGAAGGGGAGAGCAGCTTCAATGTACAATTAACAAAATTAATGTTAGTGCTAGAGTCCAAAGGACTTCTTGGAACCTTTCTTTTTCCAAAACGAGAAACCAATTCAAAAGGTCAATCGTTAACTCTTACTTCCACACCAAGTAATTCTGAAACATGTGGTGTATGTACATTTTAAGTCCTTTAGGACTATGACTGACAAAATACTTTCCTGTAAATTCTAGCCTCAAGTAAAATAGGAGAACGTGACTTCATTCCGACGGGTTGAGGACAGAAATTGATCATCTTGCTCAGATTACTGCTTCAGTTGGTGTCTGGAAAAGCAGTGAGGCAAACATGTGAGATTCCCACCCCAAGCACCAAGAGCCTCCGATTGTTTGACACATCAATGGTTTTAGTCAAGACGGCCAACTCATTTTCCCCCTCTTTTTCCTTGGAACATCAATCTTGGACTCTTAAGTTTACTTTAAGTTATGACTATATGAAAAATTCTCTTTGACCCAAGGAGAAATTAAGGCCTTTAGAACATAGTTAGTGCTGCTTCAATTCCAACCACTAAAATATGTCCATTACAAGTATTACACATCTAGTAACTCCACACAAAAACGGGGGGTAAAAACAGTCAAGTCACTTAAAGAAACAAGATTCTGGATCATCGTTAAATGCTGCAGGTTTTGTACCAGTAGGCACTGAGCAGAGAGGAAGACTTGAAAGCAAAAGACCGATGGAAAGCAAGAGAAGACCCCACCCCAGCGAACGCTACACGGATTCGAACAGCAACTTAAGTCTGTCGTCTGGAAGAGGAATCACTGGAACAAAGGCGTATATGACGGGAAGCAAGATTTCTGGAATAAAAGAAATCTGCTGGCGGTTCCGTCGCCCGTACATTATCCTCCCACAGGTCTTACCTATGGTGGAGATAAAGGTAGTATTGAAGGCATCATCCGAGAAACGAAAAAGGACGCAGGTCTTCCCCACTCCCGAGTCCCCAATCAGGAGCAGCTTGAAAAGCAGGTCGTACGTCTTCTTCGCCATTGGGAGGAGCGGCTCAGGCTCTGGCCGCCGGCGGCCCCACGGGATCGGTCCTTCTCACCACGGCCAACTCCTCACCCGGCGATCTTGGGAACCCGGGAAGCAAGGGCGGGTGTCGAGTCGGAGCGGGAGACCTGGAACTGCCTCGGCGGGCGGGACCCGACGGTGGCGGCGTCCGTGCCTCCGAGGGGCGGCGACCGCGAGTCCGCAGCCTTTCCCAGCCGCTCCGCCCGGTTCCGGGGAGTCGGTCGGGACAAGATGGCCTCCCCTCCCCCCTCAGTGCTGCCCGGCCGGGACGCTCCCACGGGCGGGCGGGCGGGTAGTACCGTCGAGGGCGCGGGGCAGGCGTGAAGACAGCTCCTCCCGAGCAGACGCTCCGCGCTAGCACGCGGCGCGGGCGGCGAAGGAAGAGTGCGAACCGAGGAACCCGGCTACATAGCCTCAAGAAGCCGAGCCTCCCGGGCCAGAGCCACCTTTTCCCCGTGCCCTCTCACGCCGGCGTGCGCGCTGCCCGAGACGCACGCAAGGACGTACGCCCGCCCTTCTCTCGAGCCCTCGCCCTCGCCCTGCGGCCCGCCTCTGCGCAGGCGCGCGGGGGTGCGGGCCGATGCGGAGGCGGAGACGCGAGCGCGGGCCGCAGTCGGACCCGAAGGAGAGGGCCCAGGAGTGAGCCAGAGTGGGCGAGGCCACGGGCGCGCTCCCCGTGGCCGCCTGATAGGGTGCGCGGGGTACGAGCGCGCCCGCGGGAGGCGCGGCCTGAACACTGCGCAGGCGCACCACGGCTAAGAGCCCTCCCCTCCTCTGCGTTGCCTTGGGGGTCCTGCTGGCTGCTGGGCACCCCGCCCCGCCGCGTCAGGGGTTGTGCAGCTGAGGCTCTGGGCCCGGCGACGGCTGTGGGTGGTCACGTGAGCCTGTGTCGGTGTAGCTCGCCTGCAGGAGTAGTGCCCTGACCCACTCAGGAGCCTCGAGGCTGCAACCAGGAGCGCCTGTCCTCGGGGGCCAGCCCTGACCCGGGAAAGCCGGCGCTCCATCCCGGGCTCCCTACGGAGTTAGCTACGTTCCGGTGGGGGCGGGGGGGGAGGGAGAGAGAGCCAGCGCCCGAGTTCGAAGTGGCAGAGCCGGCCTCGCTTCTCGGAGTGGGATGATGTCATCAGCCTTCCCGGGCGAGAAGACTGAAGTCCCCCGGAGCTGAAAACCTCCCAGAATTGAAGCTTCGCTGCCGCGCCCGGGTCGCAAAACTTGCTCCCGGCCCAAGCGGAGCTCTGTAAAAGGCGAGGCTGTCTCCTTACGGTCCGAGTAGTAACCACCTTGTCGAAAACCGAAAGGTGGTGAACCTTGCCCTAACCCTACCGGCCTCTTAATTGCTTTGTACGTGATAAGTTTCTTCGGTGCAGCGTCTGCGCCACATAGTCCAGGCTGGCTTCAATACCGGGCTCTTGATTTCTTCAGTCGTCTTCACCCATCCTTCCTCTCCATCAGTGTTATTTTACACTTCCATTTTCTCGTCCTTTCTGTAGTTGAAATAGCCATGCTTCTGACCTACCCTTCACAATATGCTCCATCACTGCTGCACAGGCAGGATGTGATAGTAGATGGTTGAACGTGGTGAGCTGATGCAGTCTGAAAGAGTAGAAAATGCTGGGACATCAGGAAAGCGATAGATTAAGAAAGAAGTAAAAAGCCACACCGTCACCGAAATGCTGTGTATTTGATATGTAATTAAAACGAGCCTTTGAGGCGATTCTAGTCATGTTTAGGCCTTGTGTTCTTTAAAGACTCGTTTTGCATTCCTTTTCGCTCCCAAACACCTGTAAAACTTCCGTACTGAAGAATCTAGTTAGGGCTTGCCTTGCATGCACAAAGCTTTGGGTTCAATCCTCTCTACTGGATAGTATCAGACAGGGGCCATGTGTTAGTACCAGCGTGAGGCAGGAGAATCAGAAGTTAAAGCTACATAGTGAATTCGAAAACAACCAAGACTACGTGAGACCCTGTTAAAAAGGGAAGCGCTCACACCTGTAATCCTACTATTCAGGAGGCTGAGAAGAAGATAGTTGTGATTTTGAGGCCAGTCTGGGAGTTCCGCATCAACCCAGGATAGATTGAGACGTTGCCAAGAAAGAAGACAAAGAAGAGCCAGGTGTGGTGACACCTGCATTTAATCCCTGCACTCAAGAGGCCAAGGTAGGAGAAACACCGGGAGTATGAGGCTACCCCTGAGGCTCTAAATTGATTTCCAGGTCAGTGTGGGCAAGAGTGAGACCCTACCTCAAAAAAAAAAAAAAAAAAAAAAAAAAAAAAAAGCAAAAAGAGAGAGAAAGGAAGAAAGGGACGGAGGAGAAAAAAAGCTTGCCTCTCCTTCCTCAGTTTAATTGCCCTACCTTTATTTTCTTTGTAAAAATTTGTTTATTTGAGGGGGAGAGAAAATGGGCACACCAGGGCCTTCTGTTGCTGCAAAATGAGCTCTAACTACATGGGCATTTGACTTTATTGAGTACTGAAGAATCAAACCCAGTCAGGTTTTCAAAGCAAGCCCCTTTAACTGCTGAGCCATCTCTCCAGCTGTTGATTGTTTATTCCTAATTGTTGATTGCTATTCTTAATTTTATCACTTAAAGCTTATCCTCTGACAGAGGCTTAAATGGGAGAGTAATATCATTACATAAATTAGGGAAGTAAATGTTACTGGAGTTTGAGTTCTGACAGTCCCAACAAGCTGGGCTCAGTCTCCCATCCCTAATATGCCAACAAATAATGCAGTACTGAGAAAGATTTTTTCAATGTGCCCACATTGGGAAAATGAGCAAACAATAAACATACCAAGTCCATCTTCAGGTTACTGACATGAGATTTAGGTTTAAATAGAGGACAAAAAGTGTGCAGAATTAAGTAGTCCCCATCAAGATGAGGTCTTCAGTGGGATGACTCAAAAGTCACCATAATTCTGAGGAGTAACAGTTGAGTGTTCAGCACTGAGACTTCTATCTCTATCACACCTGCCAAGGTTCAGGGCCCATTGTGGATGAGGTAGCAGGAAGAATGTTAAGAGCCAAAGGACTGCTTACAATGCAATCTTCCCGACACAGAATGGCCTGGATATACATGACCTCACAGTGTCTAATTGAGAGGGGGAGGGGATATGATGGAGGGTGGATTTATGAGGGGGAAAGTCAGGGTGGTGAGGGGATTATCATGGTTTATTGTCTATAATTAGAGAAGCTAAAAAAAAAAAAAGAAAAGATGTGGTCTTGCCCATCATTGATTCATCATTGTCTTGGCTGTCGTCTGTCCTGCAGAATGGCTTAATAAGGGCTTGATGTCCAGAGATCATATCCCTATTGCCCACATAAACTCAGACACAGTAACACACATCTGTAATCCCAGTCCTCCTGTGGTGCTTTGGGAGGTGAAGACAGAATTCCACAAGCACCTGGGCAGCCAACCTGGCCTTAGTAATAGCAGAGGTGAACAGCAAGAGATTCTGCCTCAAACCGAGGTGGAAAGTCTTGTCCTCCCACCTCCACATGTGCACCATGGCACACTAGCTGCAACACACAATATAATTTTGCAGGGGGTGGTTCAAGATAGGGACTCACTCTAGTCCAGCCTGACTTAGCACTCATTCTGTATGTTGGATGGCCTTGAACTCACAGTAATCCTCCCTACCTTTTCCTCCCTAGTGCTGGGATTAAAATTATGTTCCACCACACCTGGTACAAGATAATTTTTTTTTTTTTTGGTTGTTCTCAGTAGGGTCTCACTCTAACCTAAGCTGACCTGGAATTCACTCTGTATTGTCAGGGTGACCTTGAACTCATGACAGTCCTACGTCTGCCTCCCAGAGTGCTGGGATAAAGGCATATGCCACCACACCCAGCTACCAGATAATTTTTTTAAGGCAAAAAAGATAACAAAAAGAGCCGGGCGTGGTGGCGCACACCTTTAATCCCAGCACTCGGGAGGCAGAGGTAAGAGGATTGCCGTGAGTTCGAGGCCACTCTGAGACTCCATAGTGAATTCCAGGTCAGCCTGGGCTGGAGTAAGACCCTACCTCGAAAAACCAAAAAAAAAAAAAAAAAAAAAAAAGATAACAAAAAGAGCTGGGCATGTGGTGGCACATGCCTTTAATCCCAGCACTCGGGAGGCAGAGAGGTAGGCATATCACTATAAATTCCAGGCCACCCTGAGAATATAGAGTGAATTCCAGGTCAGCCTGGGCTAGAGTGAGACCCTACCTTGAAAAACCAAACAGAAAATGGTTGTCAAAAGAAAGATGAAGCCGGGTGTGGTGGTGCATGCCTTTAATCCCAGCACTTGGAAGGCAGAGGTAGAAGGATTGCCGTGAGTTCGAGGCCACTCTGAGACCACATAGTGAATTCCAGGTCGGCCTGGGCTAGAGCAAGACCCTACCTCGAAAAACCAAAATAAAATAAAATTTCATATATATATATATATATATATATATATATACACACACACACACACACACACACACACACACACACATATATTTATATATAATGTTATTTTATTGTTTTATATTATATATATATATATGTTTTTTAAAGAAACTACTGGAAACTAGAAATAAGAATAAAGTTAATTTTATTTTCAAGGCAGAAAAAATTCTTAATTTTAGCTCATTAAATATTTAAATATTTTTATTGGGCTGGAAAGATAGCTTAGCGGTTAAGGCATTTGCCTGCAAAGCCAAAGAATCCCAGTTCAATTCTCCAGGACCCACATAAGCCAGATGCACAAGGTGGCACATGCATTTGGAGTTCATTTGCAGTGGCTGGAGGCCCTGGTGCCCATTCTCTCCATCTCTCTTGGAAATAAATAAATAAAAATATTTTAAAATATTCTTATTTATTTGAGAGAAAGAGGGGGAGAGAGAGAATGGGCACACCAGGGCCTCCAGCCACTGCAACTGAACTCCAGATGCATGCATCACCTTGTGCATATGGCTTATGTGGGTCCTCGGGAATCAAACCTGGGTCCTTAGTTTTCGCAGTTAAGGGCCTTAACCACTAAACCATCACTCCAGCCCCAACAGTTTTACCAATAACAGCATTTTCCCCACAGATCCATGTCTGAAACTTTGGCAATTATTTGATTACATATATTGTACTTTTTTTTTAATTACTGGGTCAGGATCATGTTAGAGCTGGCCTATCTTTGAAATTGTAATTTGGTTGAGTGTGGCTTACCTGCCTATAATCTTAGTAGTTGGAGGCTGAGACAGGAAGATCAGGCACTCAAGGCCAGCCTCAGGTACATGAAAACTTATCTAAACTCCCACCCTCCCCTGCAAAAAACTAGAAAGATATTGACTCTGATTCTGCTGTGAATTGGACTCAAGACCTTGTACATAATAGACAGTCACTCTTTCAGTGAATTACATTCCCCAATCTCTGTACCTAATTTATTGATTTTTTTTTAACCCAAGGCCCCTTCTTTACTTTCTTTGTATGAATGGTGTCTTTTCTTTTTCTTTCTTTTTTTTTTTTTAATTTTATTTATTTATTTGAGAGCGACAGACACAGAGAGAAAGACAGATAGAGGGAGAGAGAGAGAATGGGCGCGCCAGGGCTTCCAGCCTCTGCAAACGAACTCCAGACGCATGCGCCCCCTTGTGCATCTGGCTAACGTGGGACCTGGGGAACCGAGCCTCGAACCGGGGTCCTTAGGCTTCACAGGCAAGCGCTTAACCGCTAAGCCATCTCTCCAGCCCGAATGGTGTCTTTTCTTGAAGGGCAGGTCCTGCAGCATCATTTCCTTACTGTAAAACATCCCTCTAGTCTTTGGAACTTTGCTACTGCTATTTCCTATTTTCACACCCACAATTCCTACAGGGACTTCATTAGACTGTCCTGAGATAAAATACTCATTAGCTACCACTGTTCTTATCACCACTGCCTGCCAAAATTATTTGTCTGCATATTTTGTTGGGAAAGTATTTCTTCTGGAACCCCCAGGAATCTTCCCACCCATTAGGATGTGTATGTTCAAGTTCACTGCCAGGGAAGCATCAGTTCTGAAGTGCTGGCCTCCAGGTTGGTAGCTGGCATTTAAGCAACTCCTGTTGCTCCAGGCTCCAACACAGGGAACTATAAACCTTGTTTCCTACCCTGGCTCTTTCTTATACACTCTTCTCTAGAAAGGGGAAAGAATTTTCTCTCCAATAGTTACTATCTCTCCATGTCAAAGTGAGTTTCATGTGGTTCTCTTCCCGTTACATATAACCTCTCCTCAAGCTGCTGTAGCCTTCGTCACATAGTATCTCTTGCTGGTGTGGTACTCACTAGGTAGCCAAAAAGACCTCAAACCTCTCATGCTCCTGCCTCCACCTCCAAAGTTTAGGGAGTGTTTTTTCCACTGGACTCCCTTAGTTTTTGCTTTTGTTTTTTTGAGGTAGGGTCTCATTCTAGCCCAGGCTGATCTGGAATTCACTATGTAGTCTCAGGCTGGTTGCGGCTCAGCAGTTAAGGCCCTTGCCTGCAAAGCCTAAGGATCCAGGCTCCATTCCCCAGGACCCACATAAAGCTAGATGTATAAGGTGGTGCATGTGTCTATTGGTTCATAGTAGTTAGAGGCCCTGGTGTGCCCATTCTCTCTCTCTCTCTCTCCAATAAAATTTTTAAAAAATTAAGTAGTAAGGTCTGGGCATTGTGGTGCATGTCTTTAATCCTAGCACTTGGGAGGCAGAGGTAAGAGGATCACTGTGAGTTTGAGGCAAGCCTGAGATTACATAGTGAATTTCAGGTCAGCCTGGGCTAGAGCAAGACCCTACCTCAAAAAACCAAAAAGGAAAAAAAAAAAAATCAGGGCTAGATTGATGGCTCAGTTAAGGCACTTGCTACAATGTCTAACAGTCCTGGTTTGATTCCCCAGTATCCACATAAGGCCAGATGAACAATGGCACATGCATCTGGAGTTTGTTTTCAGAGGCTTGGGGTCCTGGCATGCCCATATTCATATTCTCTCTCTCCCCTTTAAAAAAAAAAATCAAATTCAGACAAGACTCATTTCCACACCAAGACTCAAACTTTTTGACCAAAAAGCTACATTCTTACACTGCCCAGCTTGTAATGGTTAATGCAAAATTTACCAGATGAGTTTTATATTTCAGCTTTTTTATCTTCCCCTTTCTCTTGTTTCAGAGGCCTGATGCCATGGGACTATTCCAAAGAAGAGGCCACCTCCAAAAGAAATATTCTAAAACATGTGTGAAATGTTTCTGTCTGAAGAAAAAACAGAGAGCCAGTTGGATGGCACATGTCTTTAATCCCAACACACTAGAAGTAGAGGTAGGAGGATCAGGATCACCTTGAGTTCAAGGCCACCCTGAGACTACATAGTGAATTCCAGGTCAGCCTGAGCTACAGTGAGACCCAACCTTGAAAAACAAACAAACAAAAAAAGAAAATACAGAGAAAAATAGAAGTCTTAAGTCTTTGGCACACTGTCTCCATGCAGCTTGTAGGACTGAAAACCTAGAGGTCTAAATTACGAATTGAGGGCTGGAGAGATGGGTTAGCAGTTAAGGTGCTTGCCTGCAAAGCCAAAAGGACCTCAGTTCAACTCCCCAGGACCCATGTAAGCCATATGCACAAGGTGACACATACATCTGGAGTTCGTTTGCAGTGGCTGGAAGCCCTGGCCCATCCATTCATATTCCCCCCCTCTCTCAAATAAATAAATAAATAATAAAATAGCCAGGCATGGGGGTGCATGCCTTTAATCCCAGCACTCGGGGCAGGGGGAGAGGTAGAAGGATTGCCATGAGTTCAAGGCCACCCTGAGACTACGTAGTGAATTCCAGGTCAGCCTGGGCTACAGTGAACCCCTACCTTGAAAAAACCAAAAATAAATAAATAAAAGCAATGAAATGACCATATAAAATTCCAGTAACATGTAAAAATGGAATATGCTTGCTCTTAAACCTAGACTGTATAAGGATACTGGCTGTAATGAGACTCAGTAAACCTTCATACTATTTAATAGGCACATGCTAAAGAACATTGTCATTGGTGTTAATGGGGGAATGTTACTTCATTGAATTTGGGTCTTTTGTAATGCATTCTGATATTAAATATGCCGTGAAAAAAAAATCAAGCCAGGCATGGTGGCACATGCCTTTAATCCCATAATCCCAGCACTTGGTCATAGAGGTAGAAGGATTGCAGTGAATTTGAGATCACCCTGAGACTAGAGTGAATTCCAGGTCATCCTGGGCTAGAGCAAGACCCTATCTTGAAACCCACCTCCCCCCCCCAAAAAAAAAGTTGAATAGATTGTTGGGTGTTTTGGTGCATACTTGTAATCCCAGCAGTTGAAGAGAGAAAGAGGCAAGAGAATAGTGGCAATTTCATTGCCAGCCAGAACTACAAAGCAAGACTGTGCCTCAAAACAACAATGCAAAATCAATTATATTCCCCCCTTTTATTTCATAAGTAATATTTTATTTAAAAAAATTTTATGTATGAGAGAGAGAGAATGGGTGTGCCAGGGCCTCCAGCCACTGCAAATGAACTCCAGATGCATGCTCTACCTTATGCATCTGGCTTACATGGGTCCTGGGGAATTGAACCTGGATCCTTTGGCTTTTCAGGCAAGCACCTTAACTGCTAAGCCATCTCTCCATCCTACAAGTGATATTTTAGAAATATACACTAATCCAGACATGGTGGTACACTCCTGTAATCCTAGCACTGAGAAAGTAGAGGCAGGATAATTAGGAGTTCAAGGCCAAACTCAAAGCAAATTTGAGGCCAGGCTGGGCTACATAAAACACTGTTTTAAATTAATAGCCCCCCCAAAAAACACCCCAAAAAGCCACGTGTTGTGCACACCTTTAATTCCAATAAGAGGCAGAGGTAGGAGGACAGATGTGAGTTTGAGGCCAGCCTGAGACTACATAGTGAATTCCAGGTCACCCTGGGCTAGAGTGAGACCCTACTTCAAAAAAAAACAAAAACCAAGCTGGGCATGGTGGCACATGCCTTTAATCCAAGCACTCAGGAGGAAGCACAGGTAGGAGAATTACCATGAGTTCAAGGTCACACTGAGACTACATAATGAATTCAAGGTCAGCCTGAGCTAGAGTAAAACCCTACCTCAAAAAATCAACAAACCAAAAAAGAAAAATAATTCTCCAAATTAACCAAGAAAACAAACTGCAGATAAACAAATCAAAAATTTTAGTTATTAAAAATTATGAGCCAGACATGGTGACTCATGTCTTTAATCCCAGCACTTGGGAGGCAGAGGTAGGTGGATCACTGAGTTCAAGGCCACTCTGAGACTGCATGGTGAATTCCAGGTCAGCCTGCATGAAAGTAAAACCGTACCTCGAAAAACAAACCCAAAACAAAACAAAAATATGGGCTGGAAAAATAAATGACTTAGCCATTAAGGTACTTACCTGCAAAGCTCAAGGACCCAGATTCAATTCCCCAGGTCCCATGTAAGCCAGATGCACATGGTGGTACATGCATCGGGAGTTTGCCATAGCTAGAGGCCCTGATGTGCCCATTCTCTCCCTCCCACTCTCTCTCCCTCTCTGTCTATAAAAAAAATAAAATAAAAACTTAGAAAAAAATTATATCCACAGACTAGGGAGATGGCTCAATGGATAAAGTACTTGCAGTGCAAACTTAAATTCAGAATCCCAGACTCCATGTAAAAGCTGGAAGTTATGGCAGGCTTTTGTAATACCAGTACACTGCCAGTGAGATGAGAAGCAGAGAACAAGATAATTTCCCAA